>NW_023596133.1:209909-267085 GCF_011947565.3 Pollicipes pollicipes
GCAATGATCGTTTTAAAGCGATGTGTTTGACGCAACTTCCCAGAGAGTATATAGATATAAAAACTGCGCGTCCAAGTGCGTAGCTTTCAGAGCGGTCCGCTGTCTGCAAAACTTCAGCATCGCGCTTGGGCGCGTGCATCATTGCGCAGGCATTGCGCGATGCTGACACTAAGCGCTCGCCGCCCGCGCCCGGAGCTGCACTTCGTTCGCCGGAAGTTATCTGGAGCTTGGGATGAGAAACGGCATGACAGCTTTTTATCCGGAGTTTGTTTGGGCACGGTCGGACCTATGGTCCGCAAAAACGTACGATGCGAATTGGCTGTTGCAATGGCCTTTTAGAACGCAAAACAGGGACGCCGGGGTGTAAGTAAGAGCAAGTGCATCCATCGCGACCCAGTGTCACCCCGAGCAGGATATGTAAACGAACCATCAGCGCGGTCGGGTACGTTGGGAAACTGCCCGCTAATTCCTGTGAGATCAACACCAGCGTCGTGGGGTCGGTCATATGATATAATCCAGCTTCTTTCGCCAGAGTAGGTATGCGCATATGATATGCTCTTTGCTCTCTGGCATCACTAAAACCACTGAGGAATGCTTGTGGTGTGCTCGCTGACCTTAGCTTCTCATCTCGCTCATCTGATCAGCTTCTCGGCTAACAAACACTTCTGGGTGGAGGTTGGCTGAGCAAGTGCTCCCCGTACTCGGTGGTTAGGGGAACGACGTGTCTTCTGTCAGAGGAGGAATCTGTCCCCAGTCGACACTGCCCCTCTTTGTGAGGCTGTTATCAGACGAGAAATGCACCTTCTCCCCATGGCGCCTTTCCGCTGGCAAGGACAAGCCGCCAGTTGCCGAGCTGAGACTGGAATGATCGCTTGAGGGGCTGGTAAATGGGTCTGGCCATTTCAGCCGCCGAGGTGCTGGGGAGGTTAAAGATTGCGTTCATTGTAGCGAAAACACTGAAAGGTGCAATTATTTGGCTTGGCTTTGGCGATGACCGATTTGGCCACCCACCTGCGTGGTGATATGGTCGCTTTTGTCTTGGTTCAGACCCAGCGACTAATGCACTGAAAGGCGTTTGTAAGGCTACACAGGCCGTTTCCGGGTCGGTTGTTTACGTTGCTGTAGACGGGACAATTTAGCGTTGATTGATGGATTGTAGACGATGCATTCGTGCGTTCTCAAACGCTGTGGTTTCTGACACCTGATGGTGATACGCAAAAAAACGTCCGAAAAGCTGAGCGGCCGGCTCCTGCCGTTCAACTTAAAATTTCCCCGCGCGTAGGAGAAAGTCATTAGCTCAGGACCTTAAGATGCTTCTGATCAGTGATTATGTCAACGGGCCCTGAGCGTCCCAGGTCCCAAATCCACATGTGAGTCGCAGCCGTCCCTCGCATCTGCCGTGAGAAAGGCTACGCTATTCCAATTCCGCACGGTGTTTTGCGTCGCTGCGGGGTGTTGGCGCCGCTAGCGTGGCACGTTTGCGCCGTCCGTGAAGTGTCCGGTGAACCCAGCGGATGACACCGCAATTGTCCTTGCTACGCGTCGCACATGCCACTCAAACAGTACACTGATACGTGTGACAGTCGACCTATGCCGTGTCGTGGGCCACGACAACCATCTGGACACGTGCTGAACCGACCGCAGTTACCTAGGCGACCGCACCCGGTGGCGTGCGCTACCTGTCGCGCTGACACCGACACTCTCCACAGTGCCGGGGAACTCGCAGCGGATCCTGAACGTGCTGCACAACACGGAGGAGCCGGCCAGCGTGTTCGCCATCCTGGAGGGAGGCGCCAAGCAGCCGGTGCTGGTGGCCGACACGCTGCTGGACGCGCTGCTGCCCAAGGTGGCGCTCCTGTACACGTCCAACAAGAAGCAGACGCGCATCGAGTCCAAGGGCAACCGCTACGAGATGGGCGACTTCGTGGTCAAGCTCGGCAGTGTGACCATGTCCGGCAGCTTCAAGGGCATTCTAGTGGAGGTGCGAATGACCGGAGGTTGTCAGGGCCAGCAGTCGTGAGCTCCAACCGCAGTGTCTGTGTAGAGAAGCATCCCGCTGGGGACTAAGCGTGTCATGGGACCGTTACACGAGTGTAAATTGTTGATGGGATGAGGATGGTGCGTCTTCTGACTCAGTGGCTGCGTGCGTAAGCAGCGGCTACGACGACTTTGACATCATCAATGCTATATCGTGTTTTGAAAGAACCTAACACGGTACAAGATTTACATGGGTGGAAGACCTTGAATTAATGGTAAAGCTAGGTCGCTGGTGGTGGTTTTAGTGTATGGGCTCTTGATGTGATAGTACGTAGGACCTATATATGACCAGTAAAGGATCACGATATTTCTCGTGGAGATATCCCTAAGACTTGGGGCGGTGGGAGAAGGAGGGCTGACGCGGGACGGGGCGCCATTTCCCACGCCTGTGCTGCACTTAGAGGACGATTTCCTTGCCTCCATTAGCGACGACGCTTGTGTCGTGTTTACGCTATGTGTGCATGCGTGGAACAATTCCGCCTCCAGTCCTCTGTCTCAGGCATTCTCCCCTTTTCCCTTCTTGTACACACCCCCTCTCGACACCCCTCCGTTGACTGCGTACTTGTAATTCGTGTTCCTCTACGCTCTCTCGCTCTCTCCTTAAGATCTTGTCCCTCCCTCCTTCCCTCTTCCGATTTTCTCCCTCCTTCCCTCGGCCTTTCTCTCACCCACACCACCCCCCCACTTAGGCCCCATCCCTCTCCCTCCCATTTATTTTCCCTCCTTCCCTCCCTTCTCCTTCCCATTCCTCTTCCTTCATTGCCCCTCATTTCCTCTCTCCCTCTCCCTCCCCCCTCCCTCCCTCCCTCCCTCCTCGTTGACACGGAAGCCTCGCCCGGACGCCGCTCCGCTGTGTGGGTGGGCTCTCTCTCTCCGTGATGGAGCGCCGCCCCCCGACGACCCCGTCCTCCAGGCCAGGGGCGTCACCGCCGGCTGAGTTATCCCCGGCCACCCGCCTCCAGGGCCGCCGCGGCGCGCCGCCAGGCCGGCTGACACGGACGCGGAGATCAGATGGGAGCGCTGGTCTTAATTGGGGAATGCTTCGCTCGCACTCACTGGCTTAGATCCCGCAGCCACGCCAAGACTCACTGTTGGGAAAACCTCGCTGAGAGCTGGGGCCGTTTCAAGTAGTATGAATGGAGCGTTTCTTTAAGGTTCGTGGTCTGTGTGGGGTTGCAGTGCTGCGGCGCCCACGTGCACGCTCGTCCCCGGCATCACGTGCGACCTGCGTGTGGACTGTCGTGCAGATGCGGACCCGTCGCGCTGTACCCCCTCCCCCCTGTCCTCAGGTGTCGTATCTGGCCTGCGTGGTCCCCGCGCTCTGCTGGGAGATGGTCTGGGAGTTCATGCAGTCCTTCCTGGGCAGCACGGTGCCCTCCACCCTGCCGCCGTACATCCAGGTGAGCGCACCTCCACACCGGTCGCTGTCGCCAGTCTCGGCTCCGGGCTCAGCGCGGGACCTGCGCGGCTGTTGTTCGGTCTGGATGGTGTTGGTGATGGCTGTTGGGGTCAGCCAGTCGGTGCCCGCATCTGTCCGTCAATGGTGGCACACGCCGGCCAGGAGCGACGTCCGCCGGGTAAGGGGCGGTGGTCCTCCAGCCAGGAACGATATCCGTCAGTCAGGAGCGTTATCCGCCTACATCTACTGGTCAGGAGCGATATCCGCCGGCAAGGAGCGACATCCGCCGGCAAGGAGCGACATCCGCCGGTCGGGAGCGACGTCCGCCGGTAAGGGGCGGTGGTCGCCGGTCAGGGGCGGTGGTCGCCGGTTAGGGCCGGTGGTCGCCGGTTAGGGCCGGTGGTCGCCGGTTAGGGCCGGTGGTCGCCGGTTAGGGCCGGTGGTCGCCGGTTAGGGCCGGTGGTCGCCCGGTCAGGGCCGGTGGTCGCCGGTTAGGGCCGGTGGTCGCCGGTCAGGGCTGGTGGTCGCCGGTAAGGGCCGGTGGTCGCCTGGTCAGGGCCGGTGGTCGCCGGTTAGGGCCGGTGGTCGCCGGTCAGGGCCGGTGGTCGCCGGTTAGGGCCGGTGGTCGCGGTCAGGGCCGGTGGTCGCCAGTTAGGGCGGTGGTCGCCGGTCAGGGCTGGTGGTCGCCGGTAAGGGCCGGTGGTCGCCGGTAAGGGCCGGTGGTCGCCGGTCAGGGCCGGTGGTCGCCGGTTAGGGCCCGGTGGTCGCCGGTCAGGGCCGGTTGGTCGCCGGTTAGGGCCGGTGGTCGCCGGTCAGGGCCGGTGGTCGCCAGTTAGGGCCGGTGGTCGCCGGTCAGGGCCGGTGACTGCTGGCCAGCCGGCCCCGGACGACGTGCGCCAGCCGCCGGCTGCGTGTGAGACGGCTGCAGTTTCAGGCCGTTCAGACGGTGGGCTCGGGCTGCGATCCGTTGCGCGGACTGTGCCGCTGGGAAGCTGCTCAGCCCAGCTTGTACAGAGGCCGTGGTTTACACGCCACCCGGGTGCACCATTATGGCACGTGTTTTCCGTCGCGCCGGCTCCTGGCGCGCGTTACACCGCCCGCGAGCGCGCGGTGCCGCGATGCGCGCGGCGGGCAGTTGAGGCGCAGGCGGCGGCACTCGCAGGCGTGCTGCGTTACACCGCGTCGCTGTCCGGTCCGAGGGTCGCGGCACGTGTCTCGCCGCCACCGCGCCTCGGCTGGCCGTCGGACGGTGCCGCAGCGGCTGCGGGAGCGGGCCGACGCTAATTGATCAGCGCCCCCGATGGAAGCCGGTCCCGGGACGTCGACGCGGCACCGGCCGTGACTAATGAGACAGGCGGCCGCGCTCGCGCCAGCCCGAGTCAGGCCTGGACAGGCTGAGTAAGCTCACAGCTCCGGTTCAGACAGGCTGAGTGAGCTCGCAGCTCCGACCCAGACAGACTATGTGAGCTATGACTCGTCCTTGGCCGGCGTAATAAGTGTCGGCGTCCTCCAACGCCGTCATGGGTGGGCTGAAGAGGGTCTGGTTCTACCTCATCGGCGGCCTCTTCCAGGCTTGGCACAGACACACTGGAAGGGCTCCGGCCCATTTTAAGGTTACTCGTTTCTGTCCCGGTTCTTTCAGTCCCGATCATGTCTGGGCTGGTGGCGTTACTGCTCCTGTCCCTCTCCACACCAGGACTATCGGGCCAGAGAGAGCCGGGGGCGGCAGACCGCGTGACAGCGGGTCGGCCAGAGCTGCCCATCGGCCTCTTCCCCGGCGGACCCCGGCCTGTGAGAGCCACCGAGACGCCTCCGCCTTCCGGCGCGCCAGGACCCGGCTCAGGCGCCACGCTCAGCCTGTAGGCGCCGCTAAGCGGGCCGCTCCTCTCCGTGAGCCGTTTCCCTTCAGACTCGGCCGACGGCCCCGCGCGCGTTCGCCGGCGCTCGGATCAGGGTCCGGGCCGGAGGAAACTCTAGTGCCAGCTCAGACAAATGCGTCCGACGGCCGCGCATTCGCCGACGCTGGGATCAGGGTCCGGTCGGGAAACTCTGGTGCCAGCTCAGACGAATGCGTCCGACGCCGGCCGGGCGCACGGCGCCGCACGTGCCGTGCCGTGCGCCAAGGCCGCGGCGTGCCGCACGACTGGACGGCCCTGCACGAGCGCGCGGGTGGGGTGAGCGTGGCGCGACCGGAATGCCGCCGCCGCCGCCGCCGGCGCAGCTGGACTGTTGAGATGAGCGGTGCCGGGCGGGCCGGCGGCGGCGACCTTGCCCGCCCCCTCCCCCCGACGTCGCGTGAGGAGGGCGGGTCGCCGGCGCGTTCAGAGGCTCGCGACGGGTCGCCGCTGCCGCGGGCGGCGGCCCGCTTCAGCTGATTATTTACGGCTGTTTGTTTTCGGCAGGCGCCGCCACTATTTCGGATGACGCTCACCTCGACATTCTGGCGGCGCCGCGCGGCGGCCTTCGCTCCGTCGGGGGACCGGCGGAAGGGTCGCGCCGGGTGGGGGTGCCAATTTGGGCGGGAGCTTTTTTAGAAATGCCAGAATGTGGGATCCTGCCGTTCTCGGACATGAAAAAGAGGTCGGATGGCATGGGCTGTCGCCGTGAAGCCTTCTTTGCTTCTTGTAATGCTCGCTCTTGGATAAGTGTCTTGTAAGCTGTATTGTTAGACAAATAAAGGCGTTCATTGCGTCGCCCGGAAGTCAAGCTAGGGCTTAGCACATGGAGACATTAGCGTATTCTGCTGTTTCCGGTGGCGCTTGGCTTTGTGCGGATCATGTCGGCGTGGAAGCTGATGAGCCACGCTTTTCTTGTAAAACTTCCAACCCAACTCCTGCCCTGCGTGGCCTTGGCTTTGGGTGCCATTTGACTATTGTAGTCGGCCGCGCCCTAAAGTCTAAATTCCCCTCTACTGAGCGTCGCGATCCTTCGGCGATCGGAGTCACCGGTGTGTTTTGTGCCCTCGGGCGATAATTCCCACCGACGTTATCAGTCGTTACCGGCTTACACATGCTGGCACACTCAACACAACTGCGTCGGTCTGGTTCGCAATGTTTGTCGAACAACCGCAAATGCATTGGCGTCGCTCTGTGGTCAGGTTTGGTTGCTGAGGCGCGGGGGACTTTGGCTGCGGGTCGGGACCAGCTGGGGACAGCCTCTGCTGAACCTGACTGATTCTGGTGTCGATGGATTGGGAACATCAGCGTCGGACGATTGCTCTAAGCTGTTTATGAATCTGTCTCGATACGTGGGTCCTTGTTTATGGTTATGAGAACGATGTACGATCGATGCGCGATTTCTGTTGTTTGTTTTGCTGGATCTGGAGCCGCGGCGTTAAAGCCGACAGCCACGGGCGCGAAGCAACAAGATAAGGAATCGTCCGCCCTGTGTCCTCAGAACCGCCAGAACTCCGTCTTCAGTCCCACGGACACCATCCAGATGTACTGGAAGAAGTTCACCGAGTTACGGAAGCTGACGGTGGCCCGGTTGATGGCCGGCTTGCCGCCGTGGCGGCGCTTCAAAGCCGGCGCCGCCGAGCACTGGTGCGGTGGTGATGACGCAGTGACACGATGGTGATTCCGTGACTGGTGCCACGCCGGTGCCAAGACTGGTGCCGCGGTCGGTGCCAAGGACTAGTGACTCGCTGGTGAGGCAGCCGCGACCGCGCCTCCGCGGCGGACCCGTGCGGGGTGGCCGGCCGCGGCGGCCGGGGCGCTGGGAAGCTCATTGGACACGTCGCAGTTAATCGGCCATTGTCGGCACTGCCAGCAGCGCGCGGCGCAGCGCGCCTTAACCCGCTCGAACGCTGCGACGCGCGCGACCGCCGAGACGAGGCCGACAAGGCAGGTCAGGGAAGGCGACGGGAAGGCCGGGACCTCGGGTGGCTGTAAGCGCCGTGCGTGCGTCACCCCGCTGCGGCGCGCGGCGGCGGCGGCGGCTGCTGGGTCCTTCGGGGTGGCTGTCAGCGCGTGCGGGCGTAACCTCCTCGGAGGCGGCGGCCGGCGGCGCGGCGGGCGGCGGCGGCGCGGCTGGCGGCGCGGCGGAGCGGCCGGCGGCGGCGCTCGTGGGGCGTTCACCCAACGCCTGCAGGCGCCGGCGGCGGCGGGCGCGGCTTGTCATGCGCTCACTGCAGCAGTACGCCGGCCCGGGCGCAGCCGACGTCCAGGCATCACCCGGCGCTATTTCACAGCGAGAGTGCGGCGCGTGAACTCTGCGCCGCGGTCGTCATCTGGTCTGTTCGTGAGGGTCGGTGGCTTTGACGCCGTCAGCCCTGAATACAGCTCGTTTTACACGGCTCGGCGAGTTTAACATCGCTATTCAACGGCGTTGCTGGGGGGCGTCATACGAAACGTGTAGCTTCGAATGCCGAAACGTTGCACGTAATGGCCGGCAACTGAGCACGAGCCCTGCTGTGTCCGACAGGGGATGCCTTATGGCATCAGTCAGCGGTATGCGGCCGGGAATGCACTGCTCACCACAAGCCGGTGTGAGGAAATGACCCTGCAAATCAGCAGGCCAGATCTCCAGCCCCGCTGCGGTATGTGCGAGCCTGCCGGGCCGCCTGCAGTCTGGGCCGTGCGTTCTCCCGGCGTCCGCCCCGCCCGCCCGGCGCCGAGTTCAGCCACCTCCCCTCGATCAATCGGTCATCGGATGGGCTGAGCCGCGCGCGGCAGGTGGCTGCTCGCTCGGCTCGTGCACACATCATCATCCGATTAACCCTATTCGCCGCAGTGCAAATAAACACAGCCGCTCTCCGGCCGGCGCGGCCGGCCCGCGCGCTTCAAACGAGCGGCCGGCGCGCTGGGGGAACAGGTGCCGACCTTACCCGCGCCGGGCGCCGCGCCGCCTCGCCGCCGCCCGGCACCGCGGACGCTTTGTACGCCGGCACAACCCTTGACCCAGTGGCGGCGGTGACGCGCGGCACCAGCAGCTGCCGCCGGTGTTTGTCTTGGCTGTGCGGCGCGCGTGCCGTCGTTTGTCCACGGCGCGCTGTTCTGAATCAGTGTCCGCCGACCGGCCGGGAATAGGCGGCGACGGTAGGGCGGGGTGGACGCCGCCGACGCGCGGAGACATTCTCGGCACGGGTCTGACGGGCGGGAACTCTGACGGGACACGCCCACTGACCTATGCCATGGACGAGATACGCCCTCTGACTGTTTGTCACGGATGAGATACGCCCATTGATGATCTGTCATGGAAGAGATACGCCCACTGACTATCTGTCATGACTTAGATACACCCACTGACTATCTGTCACGGACGAGATGCGCCCACTGACTTTATGTCACGGACGAGACATGCCCACTGACTGTATGTCACGGACGAGATGCACCCAGCTGAAATACCATAGGCGGGATGCGTCCACTGACAATCTGTTAGGGACGGGGAATACCTGCTGACGATCTGTTAGGGACGGGAAATGCCCACTGACGATCTGTGAAAGGGAGTGTTCCCCATTTGTATGGCGAAATAGCTATCTTAAAGACCTTTCGGTGCAGTTCACAGCCCTGTCCTTTTAAAGGCTTAAGTCCCTCCAGTTTTGGGCTGCATGCCCGCGAAAGTGGGGAGATCATTTCAAAGTCACCTTGGTATTCAGGACGTCAATAACGTCATTCATATATGTCATTCCATAAGCCATGCGGCTGTCAAGGCCGAGAAAAAGTATGATGGTCGAGTCGATCATATCTGGCGTTTGTGAGCGCGATTTCACGGTTTAAAGGCCATCAGTTGGCTCTCAATCAATGTTGTGCAAGATGCGATGACGTAATCAAACAATGACGTATTGAGGGACACATTTACCGAACAGGGAATTGTGCTGTCTCGAGTAGTCTTTTTTTCACTTAAAAGTAAACCGATAGTTATAAGTGAGCCTCTTTCTTCATGTCTGATGTTTGGTTCATGCCTTCAGATGTGGAACATTTCCCTTAAGGACGGGACACGTCCACTGACGATCCATTAGAGACGGGACATGCCCACTGACGGCCTGTTAGGAACGGGACACGCACACTGGCGATCTGTTAGGGATGGAACACGCCCACTGACGATCTGTTAGGGATGGGACACGCCCACTGACGATATGTTGGGAACGGGACACGCACACTGGCGATCTGTTAGGATGGGACTCGCCCACTGATGATATGTTAGGGGTGGGCGCGCCCACCAAAGATTTGTTGAGAACGGGACACGCCCACTGACGATCTGTTGGGAACGGGACACGCACACTGGCGATCTGCTTAGGGATGGAACACGCCCACTGATGATATGTTAGGGATGGGGCACGCCCACTAGAAATTTGTTGATAATGGACACGCCCATGGACGATTTATCAGAGGCCTCACATACCCACTGGGATGTGTCCCTGGATTTTTAGTTTTAGTGTTTTTTAGCGTATTTGGGAGCCATCTGTGCCTCGCACTGGGTGCCGAAACGCACATTGGAGCGAGGGAGTAAGACCCCCTAAAGACACTAAGCACTGCCATGCGTTTGACGGTCTCCTTCGTGTCGTCAGAGGCTGTGCTCACCGCCGCGCGCCGCCGGTGTTCGGCCGCTGAGACGGACGCCAGTCAGAGCCTGTCTAGACCTGTCACGACGCGGGCCGCGGCGGTCCTGTGTCGGCCGTGTTTGTTTGGCCAGGTCCGGTGGTGGACGGCCGGGCGCCCGCCGGATGGCCGGCGCAGGTGCTCAGACTGGGCCCAGAGCTCTGCCCCGCCCCAAACCCTCAACATCCCTCCCACCCCGCCGTCGGCACAGGCCGTTGCTTAGCGCCTGTCGGCGGTGCTCACCGGTTTGCTGCATCCTGGCGATCATGACGCCGTGGCCTGGAGGGAGCGTTGGCGTGCGGAATGTCAGCACGCTCCATTAGATTAACGGGCTGATACCATCCGGTGCAAGATGAAGATCAGGGAAGTTGCATGCCAGGCCGTCTCGTCGTCGAAGCCAGAGCGAAAGGACGCAGCAGAGGAGCATGACCACGCGCCCCAGAGCCGACATAACGTGGGACAACACTCGATGCCGCTCTGCTGAAGGCCGCCTCTCAGCACCCCTCATCTCCGACCCACAGCCGGCCGTAGCTCAGGCCGCTTCATGTAGCTGCTCCCATCTGCTGTCGGCGCCACCTGGCGAAAGGTCGTGTGCCGGCGCCCTGACGAGCTGGACAAGGGTCGGCTGGCGCCGCGGTCGTGTGTGGCCCCCCGCGTCGCCGTGGGCGGCGCCGAGCACGTGCTGAGTCGTGCGCAGGTCAGCCGGACGGCCTGGCGGGCGGCGGGCCGACACAGTGTGCGGCAGACTGTCCGCTTGCAGGGCGACACTTCGCTTGCGTCCGGCTCGGGGCCGACACCGCGGCGCCAGTCCGTGGGATGGCTCAATCTAAACAGTGGCAGTGCCGGCGGCGGGCTGTCGCTCCGCCGGTTTGGCCGTGTCGGAACGGCGTCCCTGCCATCACGCGCGAACGTGACGCAGCGGGTCGTAAAATCAGCCACCGCCTCCACGGCAACCCATGGCTTGCGCCGCCTGAATGCATTCTTCGTTGGCAAAAACGGCGCAGCCCCGTTCGTTGGGTCGCCCGTCTGACAGAGGGCAGACGCCGCGCTCGGCCCTCCCGAGATGGTATCGGCCATTTGGTAGTGCTATTGGGTTTTTACCGGCGCTAATGTTGCGTTTTTATGAACGCCGTGCCGGCTGTTTTGATGAGATGGGGTGACTAATGTCAAATTTATTGAAAGTAAAGGGGCTGGCAGCGGCGTATTTCAGTTGCGCCTTTCGTTGAGGCCGTAAGTGTTTACACAAGCTGGTCACGGCGGTAGCAGGTGTATGCATAAACGTAGCCTATAGCACCTAATATTTACTTTGTGTATCCTCTTGGGCGCTCTTGCGGGAGCTTCGCATGTTCTGACGAGTGTGCTGCCCATTCATGACACGCAATGGGGCACCCAATATGTGGCAGACAATTGGGGCTACCCGACACTCTCCTCCCTTCAGCCTGGAGGACACTACTTCCACGCTGGGTCTGTACTCTTTCGCGCTTGGCAGGGAGAAGCCCAGACCCAGCTTCGTAATCCCCCCCCCCCCCCCAAGAACGCAATTCCAGCCTGCTGAGAATAAGGGATCCTGCAGCCGAGAACCCCTTGCCAAAGGCCTGACCGCCTCTCCCCCATCCCTTGAAAAATCCTGCACGCGCCGTATTACGCACAACTATATTTCACTTCCTATTCGTACGTCTCGCGTGTTTGCGTCACTACCTTCCTTGTGTTGTCCGTGCGGCACGTTTTTGTCGAGGCTAGTTCCATGGTCGTGCATGAGCATTCGGAACATGCATCGATTCTTGGTTTTGCCGCCCTTACGCAAGTCGCAAGTACCGTGAGTGCCACGTCACGTGTTTTTCAGCTGAAAGACAAGATTATTGCAAGTGGTGTATCAAATTTAGATGCATTCAGATGTATCCATTAAGTATGGATTTGCTTTGGATGCAACGCACGATTGGAGGGGCGAAACAACCCATTCCATTTATTGCGGAAACACCAGTATGCCCTAGAAGTCTGTGAACCTACCGCTCCATAATTAACCCGACCATGTCTGAGAATTCCCTCCGTTCGTTCTGCTCCACCATGTTGTTCCTCGGCTTCGTTGGCAGCCCATTTTGCATCGCCGACAGCTCAGACAATCAACGTCATTCAGGCATCTGCACCTCTTGTCTGGGGCAACAACGGAGTCGACACTTATCGATTAATTGCCTTCGCGCCGTCTTTAGCCGGTAGGCAACGACTGAAGCTGGCCGTGAGAGCTTGCGTACGGTGCGAAATGGTGATGAAAACCTGACCCAGGCAGAGGCTTATGGGGTAGATTTGCAGTTTCTTACACCGTACAGTCGCATGTCGGCATTGGTGGTATTAATGGTCATGATGATGTCTAGCGAGCTGTGGAACTGCAATGAGGTTCGCTATTCCAGCTCAGTAGCCCAGATGCCCGCTGTTCCATGCGTGTCATGTCCAGGCCGAGCGCCGTCGTCGTCACCCCCCGCCCTCACCACGCGGCAGACCGCCTCATCGTCTGACCTTCGGCACGATTTAGCGCTTCCTCCATCTCTCGGTGTGTGGATAGAGCCTGCCAGCGTCGCGTCGTCGTGCTGCAGTAATGGGCTCCACGCGTTCCCATAACCCGCCCCATCGCGATGTGTAGCCCATCGGCGATGGTTTACGGGCGGGCGCGGACGCGCGGGCCGGGCGCCGTGCCACCGGATCCGTGACCCGCCGGCGGCGAGGCGGCGCGCCTGTCAGGGTCAATGTCGTGACGGAGCCGCCAGGTCAGGGTCAGCGGGGGTTGGTGATGGCACACCGAAGTGCCGATTTCGGATATCGATGGCGTGCTGGATGTGAAAACGGCGATTTGGAAAATAGTTAAGGCGGAATGGTTATTGGAAATAATCATGGACGATGCATTCCGCTGCATCATAGACGGGAAGCTGTTTCAGGTATGCGGCAAACATTTCGCCTATGAAGGCCAGATTTTCCAGCCCACACGCTAGCCAAGAGTGGGATAAAGATCACAATCACCACACGAGCACGCGTTCAAGACCGATGGGCTCACTTTTTAGATCTTGACGAGCATCACCCAAGTAAGGAGCCACTGCCCGAAGCCTCCTCTGGCGATGCCGGAACCCGGAAGCCACGTTCCTTTCGCCTTACATTCCCGCCTTACCTCGCGCCTGCCGTGGTTACGCCTGCGCCTGCCGGCCGCCACGTGAGAACGGGGCGCGCGTGTCCTCCAGCGCCACGTGGTGTCACTGACCGCGCGTCAGCCGCTTGCGCCGCCGAGGGATTTATGTCGGATGCGTGCGCGGGCAACGAATCAGCGAAACGGTCTGGCGAAACAAGACGAATCGGCTTCATTAGGCGCGCAGACTTACGCCGACGGGCTGTCCGTCGGCGCGCGGCGCACGCGCGCGGCCCAGGTACGGCCCTCACGGGGCTGGCGGAGAGGATCAGCTGAGCGTCCGGCCGGCCGGAGCCAGCGCCAGCAGCGGCACGGGAAGCGATACGCTGTGTCAGCGCTGCGCCTTCGGAAAGCTCCGCCGTTAGATTGGTGGGATGCAACTCACCGGAGTGGAACAACATGGACGAGGGGATCACTGATAAATGCTGAACTTGTTCTCTGTTGTTCCAGTGTTTTCCCTTGTTCTGGTACCTGTCCTCGGTTCTCACCCCCACCCCGGACTCTACAATTGCGTTGGGTCTTTCTTTTTTCCTTTCCGTCTTCGTGTCTTCTAAAGAATTGTTCAGTTGCGGCTGACGCTTCTTCCCTCTTCCATGTCGTGTATGTTCCTTATTTTCCACTATATTCTCCTATTTATTTTCTATATATTTATATAGATATTATATATAACTAAGATATATAATATATAACAATAGATGTATATTATATATAATACAAATAATATATATATATATATATATATATATATATATATATATATATATATATTTTATACGCATATTCTATTAATATTCGTATGAGGGTAACTCCTGTGACCGTGTCTCCCTCCTAATTACATTCCCTCCTCTGTTCATCGCCTAGCGTTACTAACGTCCTGTGGTCGTGTCTCTTTCCTGATTCTCTTTCCTTCTCCATTGATCCCCTATCAACGCGGACGTTCCAATTGCCCACAAAAGTCCGTCTCCCGTGGTCGGATCACCTGAGCCGTCGAGGTCACGCCACGGACCGGCGCCGACCACCCCAGCGCCGCCCGCGCCGCGCCGTCCGACCTGTCGTGACCTTCGATGACCTGTGGCGTGTCAGCACCCACCGCCGTCTTCCGACGATCAGCGATGCATCACGAAGCTCATTCAGGTGTCACGTGACAGCAGCAGGACCGTCAGCGGCCCGTCGCCGGCTGTTTATCGGTCCATCATCAGCCAAGCGGCGCAACTGCGGCCGCGGGCGCGCGCGCGGATCTTCCGCCGGCCGTCCGAGTGTTCGGCGGTCTGTCGGCCAGGTCAGCGGTTTTGTCGACATGGTCAGTGGTCTGCCGGTCTGGTCAGCGGTCTGTCGGCCTGGTCAGCGGTCTGCCGGCCTGTTCAGCGGTCTGTCGGTGTGGTCAGCAGTCTGTCGGTCTGGTCATCGGTCTGCCGGCCTGTTCAGCGGTCTGTCGGCCTGGTCAGCGGTCTGTCGGTCTGGTCAGCGGTCTGCTGGCCTGGTCAGCGGTCTGTCGGCCTGTTCAGCGGTCTGTCGGTCTGGTCAGCGGTCTTCCGGCCTGGTCAGGGGTCTGCCGGCCTGGTCAGCGGTCTGTCGGCCTGGTCAGCGGTCTGTCGGTCTGGTCAGCGGTCTGCCGGCCTGGTCAGTGGTCTTCTGAGGGATCTGTGATCTCAGCGCCAAGCCGATGTGCAGTTTCAGTGCTAAGTTGTTCCCTTGCGGTTAGAGTGATTGGTGACTTGCGGAACAGTTTAATCGAGGATGCCCAATAATTTGCTCAAGGCGACCATGTGAAATGGTTTCATGCCTTGACTTCATGCCTTGATTTCATGCCTTGGTCTTCGCTACCAATGATCGTTTGTTTTCCAAGTCACTTTATTTTTTCCTTTCGACACGCGTGGTTAGAAAACTTTGGCCAGCGTGATACCTTTTCATAATCCTTCCATTTATTTTCAGTTTTATCTGTCAGTTGGATTTGCGTGTTTCATGCCTCCCTTAGGTTCCAGCTTGATCCCCCAATCGTGCTCCCTCCCAAGGTCAGTGTGGTCCACCTAAAAGTGTGGTCCCTGACCTCGGGGCCAATAAGACGTGAGACGTCACACCAGTGTCGTCCACGATCTACCGATCAAAGTGATCTGTGATCCTCCGATCAGTACATTTTAATCCCAGACCGCTGTGATCCGTGAATCCATGATCCACACAGCGGGTGGATATTCATAACACGCTTTCCACATCAGAAGGATCTACGATGCCCATGCCATATTGTGATCCATCGGCAAGGATCTATCTTTCCGATCGATCCGTGATGTTTTGAGTGCTTTCAACCGTGCAGTGCAAACAGTGCGTTCCGGACAGATTGCTCGTGATCTCCGGCCTGGGTGAGCGGTGGTCCTCCAGTTAGGAGGACATCTGTGTTCCCGGTCTCATCAGTGAGTGATATTGTTACCGAAGATCATGCTTTAAGCTTCGTTATTTTATGTGAGTGCTGCTGCCTCATGCGTTTGGCAGACTGGGAATGGCAGCTACGAGCGCTTAGCTTTACGGTATTAATTATTCAATTACTTGCACAGTCATCCCTGCGCGATGCGCCCCCCTTAGCGAACATCAGCAGCTAACTTTTAATTTTACTCCGCATGCGTGTAGGCGTCCTGCATCATTTCATTGCATCTGCATCATCATCATCACTACATTCATAAGGGACTTATTGTCGGAACTCCGAACCTACCCATTCTCGAAGCGAGTTATCTGGAACAAATGACCGTGATATTTGCTTCTTCATCTCGTGTTCAGCAGGCGCGGGTTTTTGGCATGCTGTCTGACGGTGGACTACTTAGCGGGACTCACGACAGTTCTTTGTAAGTGTGGGAGTGCATGCAAATGCCGCCTGTATCTGATTAATTTCAAAAGAAGAGCAGACACAAAAACGCCGCACGTGCGTCAAAGGCTATGCAGTCGTCAGGATATCAGGACGATCACTTGCCGTTTTTGTAGGTTTGAGGGCGCCGTACGGTTGTGGATGTGGCAGGGAAAAATCACCTGCTCGCATAGAGGGAGAGTCTGCGGGTCCTGCGGGCCTGTGGTCTGGGGATCTGAGAATCTGCGGGTCTGCGGCCTGAGGATCTGAGGGTCTGCGGGTCTGCGGCCTGCGGATCTGAGGGTCCGCAGGTCTGCGGCCTGCGGATCTGAGGGTTCCCGGGTCTGCGGCCTGGAATCTGAGGGTTCCCGGGTCTGCGGCCTGGAATCTGAGGGTTTCGGGTCTGCGGCCGGGGATCTGAGGGTCCCCGGGTCTGCGGCATTGAGATCTGAGCGTGTGCCTGGCTGCGGCCTGAGAATCTGAGGGTCTGCGTGGCTGCGGCCCGGGGATCTGAGGGTTCCTGGGTCTGCAGCCTGGAGATCTGAGGGTCTGTGTGGCTGCAGTCCGAGGATCTGAGGGTCCGCGGTTCGACCGATGGTACCGATTGCGGGCTACTGCCGGTGGATCTAAGAAGCGAATTCACCACGACAAAATACGTCAACGACTTGACGAAGATTAGCATCTTCCCCTGTAGCTTGGCCAGATGACCGCTCGCTTGCTGTTTGGATCCATCGCATTATCCCCTTGAAACACTTTTGGACAGGTTACGTGGTTAAGGACTGCCTCATTACCGCTTACTCCGTCGTTAAACATAAGTGGCTCAATGAAATGGCGACATGTGACGCATGACAAACCGATCGAATGTAGCTCGCAGAAATGTTTCCGGACAAGCTATTCATTTGTGAAACACTGCAAAAATGAAGACCCGTGAAGATTTCATGATGTGATGCAACTTTTGGGTTAATACAAATCGAGTTATCCCGGAGCCGCGTTGCCGGACGCGACTGCACAACACACACACACATTTTCTACAATATACTTACACTTAGACGCGTGAAAATGCCTTAGGTCGCTGCGTTAACATGCAGCCGTCGAATTTTGTGGATCCCTTACCGAGTGCTCGCGCTCGCGCGGTCCTGACCACCCGCCATAAGCTGTCCGCCGTCACATCGACGTTGTCCCCGGTGCGGCGTCCTGAGTTCCTCGCCCCGCTATCAGCCCCAAGTACACACTGGCCTCCGAGGCCCGCACCGGCGCTGAATCATATCACTGGAAGCTGTTCCCTTTGAATGTGCCGCATCCAGCCAGCGGGCAGTCTCCGCAGATAGCTGGTGTTTGAAATACCTCAGAGGCGTTTCTGAGCGGCCGCAGTCTGCTCAGCGTTTTGGCTGCGACGACAGGCCCCAGGGGACCCGGATGACACCGCCTTTCGTGGTTGACAGGCGGACAAAAACAGCTCGCCGGCCGTGCCGGCAGAAGAAAGGACCCGGCCCTAACCAGAGGGAGGAAGTTTGCTGAGTAAATGGAGGAAGAAAACACGGGCTCGGAATGGTGTTCTTCTGCTGACGGTGCCGAGGAGAGGCGGTGAGCAAAAATGGAACAACACAAAGCCTCGGAAAGGAGAGGAAAAATGGGAAAACGGAAGCGCCGGAGTGAATAAACGACTATTTTTCAGTCACGGTCGACGAATAATAGCAGTTATGAGCGGAGTCCAGCGCTTTTAGCAGTATTTTAAAAGAGAAATGAAACCCATATTTATAAATACAGGCTTACACCAGATGATTTAATTACGCTCTGCTTGAGAATGCGGTGCAGGTAAAACTGACAAATCTCATCGACAAGACCAGCTAGTTAAGTCTATAACAAGGCTCACTACGTTACACTGAGAGCGGTTTTCTTTCGGGAGTGCTGTCGGTGTAGTGTTCGTGGTCGCACGTGCCGAAATGTTACTAACTTCTTTTGATGGCGGATCCAAGGTCAGGGCATTTGCTCAGAAAACAATGGCTGCCTGGCCTTGGCCACACCCACACGCTGATATGCTCGTGAGACATAACGCTAACGTCATCGTCACGCTAGCGCATCCGCTTTTGTTGAAACATTGCACCGTCACGCTCCAAACTTCTGCGATGTGCGCGTAGAGCTGTTCTATTGTAAATTACGACGCGTTGGTTAAAGCCTCACTGCTGGCGAAGTTGTACTACAAGACACTTTGAAGGGTGCACAGAGCAGCTGGTTGAGATCGGCTGGTAACAATACAATAGTACGTGAGGAGCGCCTATGCTGCTGAATGATACATAACAAACATACAACTCCGATTAGTAACAACAAACGTGGCGGATGGACGCCCGGCGCTCGACGTAGAAAAACAAGCGTGTCTTAACTCGGGCCACCGCTTGGCCCAGGGATGTGGATTGTACTGGCATGCGGCGCTACAAACAATACGGAGGTAGATGGTAGGGCGTGGAAGACTGAAAAGCTCCATCAGCATTCACATTCAACATATATGCGACGTGCCTCTCTGCTTTCATCGCCTCTGGGTACCTTCAGCCACTTTCATCTTCGCGCGCTAACCCACTCCATTTTATCTGTCACAACAGCGCTCGTCTCCGCTGGTCCGTTAGTCTGCTCAACGACCGAGCTGTCGCTCAGGCAGCGTGTTCTCCGACACTGTAGCCAGCCTACTGACCGATCCGTCTCCTCATTCCTGCCCCTCGAGCAGCTCTTCTCGTCTGACCTCCCTGACAGGAGCTGGAGTGATACAGCGCTGCCCTTTCTCCGTTGATCCCTTCAGAAGCGTGCCGGATTTTGATAACTCAGCCGACAGGCCTCTCCTGGCTGACCAGTTCCAGCGGCAGCTTGACTGATTCTGGGGCTTCGAACGTTACCACCTCAGTGAGTCGACCGTCTTCTGGAACCGCTCGCCACGTTCTCCAGTCCGCCAATTCTCTCAGTATTTGCATGCCTATGCTTCCACTATCCAGACGAGGCCTCCACCGGTTGCAGCCCGGGGTCATTCCTCTCAGCCCTCCTGCAGCGCTTGGGATATTGACCACCTTGCCCACCTAACTTCTCAGCGTTTTGGCAGGTAACGCTCTCTCTCTCCTTCTTCCTCCATCGGCAATCCTCCATACCATCGACTGCCGCGCCCGGCAGTTCAGCTGATATGTAACCGCGGCTGTCTGGGCCTATTCTCTTCAGCAGCCGGTCCTCTCCATCTCCGGGAGCTCCTTGCCGCGTGTCTCCGGCACCCACGCCAGCACGAAGACGAGGCAGAGCGCCGAGACGGCCGCGTACAGCCAGAACACGCCGTGCAGACCCAGCGCTCGCTCCAGGTCCACGAACGTCTTGACGCTGACGAACGCGCAGCCGTAGCTGACCGAGGTGGCGAACGCGCCGAGGCCGCGGTGCCTCAGCGGGAAGAGCTCGCCAATCAGCAGCCACGAGATGGGCCCGACGCCCAGCGAGAAGGCCACCTGAAATACGAGCACGCACGACATGGGGATCCAGTCGAGCGGCGCCTGCTGGCCGTCCGTCAGCAGTTGGCTCGCATCCACCACGTACACGAACGTGCCGAAGCCGGCCAGCGCTAGCGACATGAGCGCGCTGCTGACGGCCAGCAGCGGCAGCCGGCCGACCGTGTCGATCAGGACGCCCGAGGTGAGACCGGCCAGGATCTGGAGCAGGCACACCACCACCGCCGCGCCGTGCGCGCTCGTGCGCGCGAACGTCTTGGACAGGATCGGCACCGCGTAGAAGCTGAAGGCGTTGACGCCGGAGAACTTCTGTAGCAGCATGAGGCCGCACGTGACGAGGAGGGGCCGCAGCAGCGCACGCGGCCGCCCGGGCACGCCGCCGACGCCGCTTGCACCGCCGCCGCCGCTGCCGGCGCGGATCTGGAGGATGTTGGCGCGAAGCACGGCGTGCTCTGCGGCGACGTCGGCGCGCGCGCCGCGCAGCCACTGCAGTGCCACCTGGGCCTCGCGCTCGCGGCCTCGGAACAGCAGGAAGCTGGGCGTCTCGGGCACGGCACAGCAGGCCAGCACCCAGCAGCAGCGGTCCGGCCGAGGCGACCAGCGCCAGTTGCCGCCAGTCGAGGAAGCCACCGAGGCTGAAGCTCAGCAGCATGCCCGCGTTGGAGGCCACCTTGGTAACGGCGCAGAGGCCGCCGCGCACACGCGGCCTGCGCGATCTCGCTGACGTAGACGGGCGTGACGAGCGCGACCACGGCCGAGCACAGGCCGCTGACGAAGGCGGCCGCGTACAGCGCGCGCACCGAGCCGGCGCCGGCGGCCAGCCACCAGGCGCCGGCGAACGGCAGCGCGACGGCGGCCAGCACGCGCCGCCGGCCCAGCCGCAGCGCCAGCCCCGCCGGAAGGCCGCCCACCAGCGCGCCCAGCAGCGACAGGCTGGCCACCCAGGAGCCCTCCTCCGGCGAGATGGCCAGGCCGCCCAGCGACGCCGGCCCGGCCAGCGAGGCCAGCGCCGGCGAGCTGTAGCCCTTGCCCAACCCGACCGCCAGCGGGCCCATCGAGACGGCCAGCGTGGCCAGAACCTGCCACACAAGGAGACAGGTGTCAGGATCATACAGCGGGGGCCGTCGAGCTGGTCAGTGTGGCCAGAACCTGCCACACAAGGAGACAGGTGTCAGGATCATACAGCGGGGCCGTCGAGCTGGTCAGTGTGGCCAGAACCTGACACACAAGGAGACAGGTGTCAGGGCCATACAACGGGGCCGTCGAGCTGGCCAGTGTGGCCAGAACCTGCCACACGAGACAGGTGTCAGGGCCATACAACGGGGCCGTCGAGCTGGCCAGTGTGGCCAGAACCTGCCACACGAGACAGGTGTCAGGACCATACAACGGGGCCGTCGAGCTGGCCAGGCCAGAACAAAATGCACGGGAAGGATCATCGCAAATGTGTGTTGGGTGCGTAGGAAATATTGTGCGTGCTAGCAGAGAATGTAGCGAAAATCAGAGGACGATACAAATAAGGTACAGTGTGCAACTGACGTCACGGTGTAGGCGGACGACATCGGGAGTGAGCCTAGGATCGGTTATGAACGTAAGATGGTAAGAGAATGTAATCACGTCGAGGGCAGTGGTCGTGCTAAAGAAGTGTCTGACCGTTACCTGAGTGATGTAGCTGGAAGACTTCGGGCTGTAGATGAGCTCCAGGGTGGAGCTGGTCATCCTTTTCGCTACAACCGTGGTCTCATCTGGACATCCTCATGGAAATGTCCTGTAAAATGAGAGCGCTTTATTGCACCTGGCAAACCCTGGGCGATCAAGCATGATGCTTAAGATGGTTTCTTGCTTCCAGGGTCATTCATTGGGGAGTGATGATGGATTGTCAGGTCTATGCTGTGGTCTGAACTGGGAAGAAAAGGTCATAGGGAAGACCCTGTATACCAAGGTCATAGGTCTTGACGAGACAACGAATGGTCAAGCACCTTACTCACAAAAATTGCATCTGCTCTGAGAAGGATGGTTTTCCTTGGAATAGTTCGTATTTATTTAAGGTTGATAGTTGGTATTTATGATGTCTTTTCGTAGACATTTGATAATCAAACCGAAGTGTCATCCCTTACAACGGTATCAGTTGAGCGCATTTGAAGCTGCAGATCTTTGAGTCGTCACCAAAAACAGAGCCATTGGATGGGCACATCATAAAGAAAAGTCCACTGATGGGCGAAATGCACCTCATCGCAAACCTTGTCGCGACTCCAACAACAGCCGTCAACCGCCGGTTGCGCGCTGTTACGCCGGTTACGTCCGTTAACACCGCTCAGGTGCGCGTCAAATTGACCTCCCCTGAAGGTTTTTCCACAATGTTTTCCGAACGTCGCGGCGTAGCCGCGCTAAATTTTGCAGAGCTGTAGACATTTGAATAGCGGACCGTCTGGGGTTACAAATTTAGATGTACCTTGTAAGGTCGCTGACCTATGGCAGGTCAAGTCAGAATAGGCTTTTAGCGAAGGTAGTTTCTAGGGAATTGTTCAAACTGATCTAACAACGGGGGTGGTAGACGAAGGCATACATCTCTGAGATACTTTCTTAGGTAACAGAACAATTAAATGAACAAATTTCATTGACCAAATGTCAGGTATAAGGTCCTATCAAGGTTAAAACCAACCTGTTGTATTGCTTTAGCGCTCGCTGCATGGGTAAGTTCCTGGCGCTCATTTCGAATTTAATGATAACAGAAACCGCATTATGCATCTTCCATAGGCTTCTTCAATGTCAGAAAAGGTCACTGACCCAGAATGACCCAGGTCAATATCTTGCTTTTAGGAACATACCGCCTAGCGTAATGTTTGTCGCTTATCCAAAGGCAAAACTTTAAATGGTCTTGTATGATTTTAGTCACCATGACCTTCAAGAAATCAAAAAAGGCCACCGGACCTTAGATGAGTATGTGGCTTTTTGCTGAGAGCAGTTATCTAGGTTCTAGGTCCCTTTGGAGATCAACCTGGAATTTTACCTTGTTTGACCTTACTTGACTCGAAGGTCATGACCTGGGAACCTGAAAGTTTTCCTTAGCGAGTCCACATGCAGGTCAATACAGCCTGTGAATTTTGTGTCCCTAGCTCCCTCAGTTCCTGAGATTTCAGGAGGTCAAATAACCCCCCCCCCCCCTACACCTGAGCGAAGGGTATCCAACCGGCCACCCGGGCGCGTGTTAAATGGAGTGTTCCACATTTACATGGGGTTTTGAAGTCAAACAGCCATCTTGAAGACCTTTCAATGCTGTTCACATCCCTGCTCTTCTTAAGACCTAAACACCCCAAGCTTCTGAGCTACACGCCCGCGAAAATGGGGGGAGTATTTGGGAAGAGCAATTCAAAGTCAGTTGGCATTAATGACTTCATAATAACGTCACGCAATTCTGCCATTCCACAAAAGATGGCGCAATATAGGCCAAGAAAAAATAATTGTGAAGGCGGTCACATCTGGCGCATGTGAGCACGATTTCCAGATGCAACGGCTGTCCATTGGTTCCCAATCATTGTTGTGCAAGGTGCGATGATGTAATTAAACCATGACACACCGAGGAGCGTATTTACCTAACAGACAATTGTGCTGTCTAGAACAGTCTGTCTCACTTAAAAACTATAGCAATAGGTATAAGCGAGCTTATTTCGTTATATCTGATGCCTGCTCCCATATCTTCAAATGTGAAACATTCTCTTTCAGTTGATACGGCACCAGTACAACAGCAGCGTCACTGAGATCCCTCGCCCACGCAACCCAGTCCCAGGCCATCGACAGACGGCCGTCACATCCTCCAAGGACAGCTGTCTGTCATAGGAGAGAGCCATCGCTGTCAGCGGCCCCCATGACAGCTGTCACAGATAGGCACCCGTGGGCCCGGCCGCACGATCGATCTCCCCAGGGGCGCTGCAAGAGCTCCCCGTCTCTCCGCCGGTCCTGGGACCGATTGAGGGAGGGGCCAGGCGGCATGCGGAGTGAGGTCGCATCCAGCGAGCAGACGTGCGCGGGTCATCTATCCTGGAGACGTCGGCGACGCCAGAAACGAGCAATCTCTCAATCGTGACCGAGCAAAACGTTTGGTTAAAGCGGCGCCGCCGCAATGCTCCATCATCATGAGAACATCAGGGTCATCGCTCGATGACGCGCACCGTCGCCGCTTGAAGGGCAATCACTCTCCTATTCAGCGGGACGCGTGCGGACATCGGCGTGACCGGAGGCGGCGCTTCGCAAGCCGCGGATTGCGTGCTTCGTCCATTTGCGCCGTTTGCGCGGGGACGTGTTCCAAAGCGGGACAGCGGTCGCGGCGTTCATGAATGGATGCGATGGTGCGCGATAGCGCAGCATATAAATGTGGTGCTGTGATACATGTATCGCAGATAGGGGATGCTCGTAGTGTAAAGAGAAGTGACAGGAACAGCCTCTGCTAAGCTTGAAGCGTCAGCGTCGTGACCCGCCAGCATGTGGCGTTAATGGTGTGCGGGTGCTAACACTACGTCTGGCTTGTGTCGGTAATATTTTGTGAAGAGTGCTACCGCCTCGCTCCAGCGGCCGCGTGGCGCGTGCAGAGCTGGTGAAGGGTGACCCCTCTCCAGAAGCGGACTGCGCGAATTACCGGACTATTAGAACAGCGAAGACGGCGCGTTGTGCCATTCGCATCTGTCCAAATCACTTTGTTCCACGCATACCCAGCTGGCACTCATTTCAGTGCGCCTGCAAACGTTTCATAACATCAATTTTACAGTGATTGTTCTAACTAATGGCGTCGTTAGAGCGGAGGGACATTGGGGTCATCCCCCCCCCCCCCCTGGAGGTGACGGGGTCACCCCCGTGGTCAAAGCCCCTAATCCTTTTTAGCAATTTAAAACCTCGAAGGGGCTTCCAAGACATCAAAATCAGACACTCGAAGCATCAAAATGGGATCCAGAGCCAAATGGGGTTCCCGAATCCAAAACTAGGCCATGCTAGCCCTAAAGTGGGGCCCACGTGGCTTGAAATGGTCCACTTTGTCCGATTTGACTCCGTCGCGATCGAAATCCTGGCTATTGCACAGGGTCTAATGGTTTAAAATCACGCTGAATTGGGGCTGGATTTCTTCCGTTTATTTCTCAGTGACAGCAAAGCTCCATCCCTTGCACAGTGCTGACCTCATGCCCTGCTAGCTGGCGCGCCGTGGCAAAACGATTCGTATAATCACCCACGACATGACATTGACTTAGTGCATGGCAACAACAATGGCTGAAAACCAACGCGTGCTGTGATTTAACGGCGCCTTGACCTTTGGCGTTGCGCGCATCATACTGTGCACAATGCTCTGCTCGAGTAGGATCATTGTCAAAGAGCTGCAGGACCTTTTAAGGGACAATGAGGGGCGGTCATCCGACCTCGGCATCTCACGACTTCCCTAGGTCACAGAGCCCGCTCGCGGCGCCCAGTAGACGACCATACGACCTCGGCGTCTCACGACTTCCCTAGGTCACAGAGCCCACTCGCGGCGCCCCAGTAGACGACCATACGACCTCGGCGTCTCACGACTTCCCTAGGTCACAGAGCCCGGCCGCGGCGCCCCGGTAGACGGCCATACGACCTCGGCGTCCAAGCGGTCCGTCCGGGTCTCAGAGCCGGAGCTCCTGAAGCTGGAGCTCCGGAACTCCTGAGCTCCCGGCCGGAGCTGCAGCCGAGGCACGGAGGGGACTTCGCGGCCCGCGGCCCGCAGCCCGACCATGGCAACAGACACGCGCCGCTTTGAAATGGCCGGCAGAAGGCACGTGTTGATGCTGGCTTTCAGGTGGAATTTTCGCCCTCTGCTTGGTCGGCGGACCGCTAATGGGGGCACGTGACCCGGACAGAAGCACGCGCTGTTCCGGGTCGCCCGAGGGGACGGACAGACACCAGCGCGCCTGTTTATTTCGGGCTAATCTGGGAAGTCGGTTTGTGCTTACACGTAGTCGTTTCGCACAACCTCAACAAACCGAAGTCGCCTCCAGCAGTCGCAGACTCGGCGCAGTGCTGCTTCATCGTGAATGACCACGGCAATGATACGGAGCCGTGTTCGCCAGTCGCGAGCACCCCATGCCCGGTACACAGTGACGTGTGCTGATAAGGCATCATGACTCATGCTGTATGTGGATACATAATGAAAGATAACGGAGCTGGGCGAATGAAGGCTGTCACAGACTTCCGAGGGACTTATCGCGTCACATTTGGGCCTGTTATCTAAGACTAGGATCTAAGACAGTGGTATATCTATGTGTATATCACCGTGTGCACTCCCTAGCACGGTGAACTTACCCCAGATTCTTGCGCCTAAACCGCATGCAAGAAGTCCTTTACCAAACCTCAGCCAAAGAGGCAGTTCGTCAAACCGCACTCTGCCATTCTGGCTTACCTTCAATTCCCGCACGAATGCATAACTATCTGGTCGTCCGGCGTTTCCGTGCCGTCAGTCGCAGGCGAATTCGGCGCGTCATGAATGCCTCGGTGGGAATTGAGCCACGCAGCGGGGTCGGCGGAGCGACACTAATTGGACGGCTGCGTGCGCCGGCCACGGCGGGGAGCGCGGCCCCGTGACACCGCGAGTGACCGCAGAAAGGGGCCGGGCGCGCCGGCGGCCCCGGCCATTGTCCGTGACCTCGAGGTCGTCTTCTTGTCCGATGCTGATGTAGTGAGGCGTGTCAGTGGGGTGTGCTAGAGGGGTACGTGAGTCGGGTGCGTGAGTGAGGTGCATGAGTGGAAAAAAGTGAGTGGGGTGCATGAATGAGACGCGTGAGTGGGGTGTATGAGTTGGGTGCATGAGTGGGACGCGTGAGTGCGGCGTGTGAGTGAGGCGTGTGAGTGGGGTGCGTGAGTGGGGTGCATGAATGAGACGCGTGAGTGGGGTGTATGAGTGGGGTGCGTGAGTGGGGTGCATGAGTGCGGCGTGTGAGTGAGGCGCGTGAGTGGGGTGTATGAGTGGGGTGCGTGAGTGGATGCGTGAGTGAGGCGCGTGAGTGGGGTGCGTGAGTGGGGCGCGTGAGTGGGGTGTATGAGTGGGGTGCATGAGTGGGACGCGTGAGTGCGGCGTGTGAGTGAGGCGTGTGAGTGGGGCGCGTGAGTGGGGGCGCATGAATGAGGCGCGTGAGTGGGGTGTATGAGTTGAGTGCATGAGTGCGACGCGTGAGTGGGGGCGCGTGAGTGGGGTACGTGAGTGGGGCGCGCAGAGGACGGCATGGTGCTCTGGGGTGTACTCGAACGCTACGGTGCATTTGGAAAGTTGAAACGCACGTGCAGTGGATACCGGGACTTACATGTAAGCAGAAGAAGTGTGCATTAAGAAATCGACTACGCTATGCTATTATGATAGATCACACAGCAGTAATATCACCCTGTCGAAAGGACGCATACAAAATGTATGAAAAAGCTGCGATCCTGTGCCCTGCATGTTTTCGCGTTTGGGAACATAACCCCTTGGCTGATAGCCACTTTAAACAGGTAATCGTATGCTTCCGGATTTCACATACTTTATATCCCACAGAGCATGTGCAAATGCACGTACGCATGCATACAAAAGATAACCACCTTTGCTGTGTGTGAACTGAACATAAGAGTTTTCATATCAAATAGCAGTCAATTAATTGGAATCATAACAAACCGTGAGACCACCAGTGACTGACCGCCATACATGGGCATGTCCTTGCACTACGCGGCAGATGCGCATTGGCAGGCGGGTACATTCCGGAAAACGTGAAACTCAAGTATTGAAGTTATCGCCCGTAATGGTTAGCCGACGCTACCAATCATGCGGGCTCAGATGGCACCTCGTAGACATGAGGTAAGAAAGACCCCTCACATGGCGGGGGTTCACAGCCATTTGTGGTGAAAAATGCCGATGGCATCCATCCACATCATCTCCAGATAACGTCGCGCGAACATTTGGTGGGGAAGGGACGAGCTGCCTCCCGTATATCAAGTTTTTTACAGAGGAAGTTTTATTCATTGTGTGTGGGCATAGCCGCCTCTGGCTATTATGTCATCCGAGAGCCCTGCCGATGTCTCGCTTGCGATGTCATCCACTGCGTGGAAGTCCGCTTCTCAAACATCGTGAACCCACTACTAATTAAGCACATTTCTTCAGTCCTTACCTTGTGCTACGCAGGGCGACTCAGTCCAGCGGCGCCACATTCAGCTCAGACGCAGCTCCCGGCCTCTCGCTGTGAGCCGGGCTGCTCCGGGGTGGCCAGCGTCTCACGTGAGATCGGATCGGATCGGATCGGATCGGATCGGATCGGTGAGAGCAGTCAGTGCGCGTGATCAGGCAGCTTGGGGACCCTCCGCAACCGGCGTCACGCACGGACTGACCCGGCCGCCGACGGGGGCGCGGCGCGGCCGCCACCGGCGCCACCTGCGGGCAAGGGGCGGGACCGTACTCCCGCTGTGGAGGAGGGGGACGGGACTGCGCTCCGCCCCTGGAGGGGAGAGGCGGAGTTGTTGCCCCGGTCCTGAAGGGGGAGAGGGGACCGTGCAAAGAGGAGGGAGGGGGTCGTGGAAAGGGGGAGAGGGGGATCGTGCAAGGGGGGAGAGAGGGGCCGTGCTCCGGTCCTGAAGGGGAGAAAGAAGGACCGTGCAAAGAGGAGAGAAGGGTCGTGGAAAGGGTAAGAGAGGGGACCGTGCAAGGGGGAGAGAGAGGGGAGACGGAGCTGCATCTCGGTAGATAGGGGATGAGCGGGGCTATGCTCCGACCCGACAGTCAGGGCAGAATACATCAGCTTTGCATAAGGGCAAGGGGCCACTGGAGGTATGGAATGGGCGGTAATCGAGCCGGGAGGAATGATGCACCACCGCCATGAGGAGCGGAAAAGGGACGGCATGCCGCCTGTAAAAAGGAAAAGAAACGTTGTAACACAGCTCTCATGGAAGGAGGATGGACGTGACCGTTCACTAGAGCGGAACACCGGAGACGGGATCACTGTGCCCCGGCCTCGGAGGGACAAGGTTGAATCCCTCCGCTGGTTCCGTAGGTGAAGACACCATCGCTGAACAGGCTTCTGTCGGATATCCTCTATCTTCGTAAATGTCTGAAATTCCAGCCACGCATGATTTTAAAGATTTACAGCAATGACAACCGACCGCTGTCCAGGGAAATGCTCGACGCACTAAACTGGGGCACTGTCTGCCAATCAGTCAGTCTAGTATTGACTGACACCTATGGCGTCACTCATTCGGTGAACATGTAAAGATTAAGACGATGTGACACAGCTAAGCAGACGAGACGTTGCCGGATATACGGTACTTGGTAACGCGATAATCAGTCTGCTTGAAGGGGGACAGGGTGTCGTTAATAAGACAGTAGTAATTGTTTTGTTCCTCGTAGAAAAACCAGGAGAATGGAAATATAAATGCGTCGACATTTCAGCAACACGCCTTTATCGAAACGAATAGCAGAAGTAACAAAAAAAAGTCAATGCATCTATATCTCCATTCTTCCGGTCTTTCTACGGGGAATAAGGCTTTGACTCCCGCCTCATCCACGTGCATAAGGCTCCTCGCAAATGCATCTAACAACTTACGCAGGGTGTCGTTGAATTCCAATGCAAAATACATAGTTTTGGGGAGTGAGTAATACGCATGAGAGTATCCACGCCTGGAGAGGGGAGGGGGGCAAGAGGGAACTGTTCCTTCCAATTTTCATAAAGTGTGATTTCGGCGTCTCCAGTTTTGTGCGGCTAGGTATGCTGCTGTTCTACATGTTCTTCAGCTTGTGCACGCATTAATTACAAGCCGGCTGAGGATCTGAACACAAAAAGCACACAAAAACCACTGTCTAGTTACACCCAGACAATGCAAGAACATACGCTTGAATACGGGGAGCATCACTGCACAACGTACAGTGTACAACAGGGAGCATCACTTCCCGGCAGACAAATGACCGTAACGAACGACCGTAAAAACAGGATCGCTTCCGTGCGGTGACCACCGCTCCGGCGTTCAACCCTGTCCAAACCGCGCCGACGCAGGATGACCTGAGTCGGCCGTGGCTGCCGCGAGACAGCAGACGGCGCGAGCGGCGGCGGCGGCGCTGAAGCCGACGAGCGGTGGGAGATGAGTGACTCAGGGCGTATCGAGCGTCCTCCGCCCCATCCCGACCCCAATCTCCGGCCCCACTCGGCCCGTGGCCTCGGCGCTGATCCCTTTACGCGCTGTGCTGGTGAGCTGCGACGGTTACGCGTCCGCCCTCGCGTCTCCTTATCGACTCGAGGAGCACTGCGTGTGCGCGCGAGCCGTTGCGACGCCCTGCAGCCCGGGGCGCAAGGCGGGACGGACGGAGACTGTGGCGGGGTGACCAGGGAACGTGAAGATGGAGGCCTGTCCCGTGCGTTGTTTGCGTGGCGGAGACTCTGTTGAGTATTGTCGCATACAGCTCGTTTCACAACAGGAGGCTGGGACCCGCGTCCCGATGTGGACGTGTGGATCGTACGCTAGGTGGCTTCATGACGTTTTTCTACTCGACAAACGAATCTAATCGTCTCATTTAGTACAACTGGTCTCAGCTTTGTCTCTTGAAACGAAAATACGAACTCAAGCAATTTTCAATTGCCCCGTTTGGGCCTACCAACAGGAGACGAACATATTTCACTGGATGTTTCTATTCTCAAGACATCGGACAAACAGGACGTGTCAAATTGATTGAGTCCACAAGTTTATCCGATGCGAATAAAATCGTGTAGGCTTGTACTTCCGCTGTATGAAACTAGGTCCTGGAACCCTGAGGACCGTGCAGTTCCAAAGTGACCTGTATCGTATCCTCGCTTTCTGAAGCCGTCCACCGGTTGGAGTGGGGAGGTGGGGGGTAGTGTACTATTATGTGTACTATATGGGAACTTCGACCTCAGCTTCTGCTGGCGCGATGTGTTGGAAACAATCTCCGAGCCGAGAGCTGGATTCTGACACGTGCAACAGCTGCCGCTGCGGCCGGTCAGGGCAGATGAAATCGATGTCGTTTGCGTGCGCCCGCTGGCTGTGCTGGGTGAAAGCTCAACCTCCATTGAGATCATAAAAGGCTGTAGCCATGGGAGATGGGGTATGAATTGAACCCAGCAATAGTCCCGACTACCGTATGTCAACCCAAGTGAAAGACCCTCGCGGTTTCACAGGGCCAATGAATCACGTCCGATGGACGTTATCTGCTCTAATGCGAAGGGGCCTGGAATCCGTGGGCATTAAGCCCTCGGTCACAATGTCGCCTGTGACCGAGTGCACCATGGCATACTGACCTGGGGAAGTGATATCAATCCGTGAGGAACATGCGAGGCCATCCTGGGAGAGGATGCTTGTGTGTCACCTCACTACGAAGCGCAACGGGCAGCAATAAACCGCACGCAAAATTTATGGCGTTCTCCTGAACGCCGACCTGTGATTTGATGTCAATGCAGGCTCGATAACTGGGGCCAAAGATTCTCGTCGCTGACTGGTTCTCCTGACCTCGACACTACCAGTGGAAGGTGAGAACGCAAGGCTTCGTGACCCCGATATCATGACGGTAAAACCTGCAACAATTCCAATAGCGGACTTCGCATGGTTCTACTATACGTACTAGAGAAGACATGTACCCGGATCCCACGGGTGGATCCAGGATCCCATAGGATTACATGTAAGTAGACCCATGGGATCGGGTGCTTGGATCGGCCCTGGGGATAGGATCCTGGGATCGGAAGCTGGTATCCATTTGGAGGGCTCCATACACATGTCTGCATGGGATTTTTCACTCATGCCGAGTCGGCTACGTGGAAACTGTGGGTGACATCTGCCTGCTGTCCCAAAAAGAATAGCACTTATGGTATCCGTCGTGCTAATACATGTTGCGCACCGCAGTTCGTTGTGGTCTGAGCACTGACGACTTTTGCCATGAACGTGGCACCACCGTGAAGCCCGTTTCAAGCAGAGTCATTCCTCGGAAGCCGATCAAGTTTGCCACTAAATCCAGGCTGGAGGTTTGTCAACAGCCTGCCAAAGGATTTCGACAAACTTTTGGGAGATGGAGCACCCCAAAAAGATCACAATACTCCGATTTGCAACTCCAGTGACGTCTAGGGCCAAAACCAAAGTTTTTCATTGTTTGTATTTGCCATTGATCAAACAACCTCGCATCTGTATAGCGTGGCGTAAAAATCACAGCACATTACACTTTTGATGTCATTTAAATAAGCGGCGATGTCCTTCGTGCAAGTGCATGTTGTGCGATATATGCTGCCCTTATCTTTTACTCGGCAAGATAGAGTATACATTGCAGGGCTGATTTGTGCCAGCTATATTTTTCTGACGTTCATATGACATTTCTTGATCTGTTCTCAGCGTGTGGATACGCGGATACATATTTTGGAGATGTGTAGTCCGTAAGTCCCTGCGATTGGCGTATGTTAGTTTTACGGCATTTATAGGCCTCGCCTCGTCGACCACTCCATGCCTCTTAAATTAAATGCGGAACAAAAAAAAACTGCTGATATTAACCCCCCTTATCCTCTTCTACTTTCACATGCTCTGTTGTCTGTTATGCATGATGGCTGATCTATCAGACCAGGGCAGACGTGGGTGAAGTGTGGGCCTATCCCACTCTTATCAAACGTGCTTGTGTTAGTCGCAGGACGGTGCTATTTTAGGTCCACGCAAGTTACGATTACATCTTAATGTGGCACAAGCATGGACCTTGACCGTTATTGAGCCTCCCTAGGATCGTAAATGATGTGGGTTTGCAACATCCATAAATTTAATTACGCTATCGCTAAACATCTGTGGCCAATGTCTGACACCGGCCATCGAAGCAGCTTATTCAGTCCGGTTAGTGAGCGCCGAGGATCAGTATGGCACATCACAGAATCGGTCAGCTACCTTTTAGTGGGGGCCAGCCAATGCAGTGCAGAATACTTACTCCCGTCTAGCCAACGCCTCTCATTGCTTAGCTTCCAGCTTGTCGTGGTAGGTCATATGTGCAATATTGCGTCTTAAATACAGCGGCAGAACAGCGTGGCCAGCACACCCCAGACCGCCACGTCCACTCGGGAACAGCGGACCTACATGGACTTAACGGCGGAGGGGGATGACATGGCATACCGATGAGTGTGGATCCAACACATCTGTGTGCTTGCCGCCGCGTCTCAGCTAGGTTAGGTACACGAGCGCTTCCTGGAAACTTGTTTTTAATGTGAGTTAGCAACTAAGCTAGTTCTAGAACTGTGAATGTCACTATCTTGTGTCAATTCAGAAGCGGGCATCAGCGTACTGTAGTCATACATTTACAACCGCGCGTGGACGTTTGCTTTGGTTGCGATGAGAAACCGCTCTTAAAGGTGGGAAATTTGCCTTCCCGATACGCTGATTCCGAAAACCACCGTTTTTGGGGTGAGATTTTATGTAACTTCCGAGTTATGTTAGGCGTAACACCCCAGTTGGATATCGCGGGGCGCCTTGATTGCCTCCAAATTTGGTGTGCAGGACCTTCTCAACACGCTGGTACCAAAAATCACCGTCTTTGGGGTGGAATTTTGCGTAATTTCCGAGTTACAAGGCGCGTAACAGCCCAGTTGAATATTGCCGGGCGTCGTCTCGATTGCCTCCAAATTTGGTGGGCAGGGCGTTCGCGTCAGGTATAGCGCATCCAATCATGCAATGGTGAACATCTGGCAGCGATCGGTTCAGCGTGTTCTAATAAATCAGTTAGCTGCAAGCAAGGAGTTTGGAACCAACCTTTTAACTGACAGAAACCAGGTATGGCACACCTAATGAGGAGCGTTTAGCAGCGGTCGCTTCAGTTGATTCTGAGGGCTGTGTTGCCTGCAAACAATGAGTTCCAAGTTGTGCAATTTGCTGGTTTTCGATCTGCTCTACGGTCACTCAATGTCAATTGAAAGTTGGAATGACGTGCGGTGCATCCAATGGTGAAAGTTATACAGCAATTGGTGCAGCAGGTTGGAGTTCCGATTTCACTGGTTTGCATGCTAAGTTTTCTCTTCACGCTTTTGAGGTGCTTTACCTCAGGTCGGGTCTTGACATAGCCAACCCATAACATGCTACTTGTGCACGCCTGCCCATGTCGCTGGCCGGCCACATCAGCCCGCTGCCGCTGGCCGCGGTGGAGACGCCACACTACGCAAGCCGGCCGGACGGCGACGTCGGCACACTGGTGGTCAGGGGGCCTGGCAGCTGACAGCCGGCCGGACGGCGACGTCGACACACCGGTGGTCAGGGGGCCCGCAGCTGACAGCCGGCCGGACGGCGACGTCGACACACCGGTGGTCAGGGGGCCCGCAGCTGATAGCCGGCCGGACGGCGACGTCGACACACCGGTGGTCAGGGGGCCCGGCAGCTGATAGCCGGCTGCATGCCGAAGCATGAGACGGCACACGACGTGCGGCGCCGGGCGCTGATTGCCACCGATCCCGTCCTTACCCAGGTGCTGACGGCAGCCAGCCTCTTCCCCACGCGTCACTGATTGATTTTGTTGCCCGCATCCCGCACTGTTTCACTCAGTGGATCAGGCAGGGGATGGAAACGAACTCGGGTTGCGGCCATGTGCCGGAGATGATTCTCTTCTTCCGTGAAGCGACGTTTTTACTGGCAATGTCTGTCACTTGGTCGTGCTCCTGTGATGGCCGTCGTTCGAGATGGCTGGCTGGCTGGCGGCTGAAGATATGTGGCAGGATCAGCGCGCCACGGTGAATCAAATGTTCACAGGAGCGCGGTGTGCTTGATCACAAGAATAACAAGAATGATAAGTACGAATAAAGCAGGTGATGGTGGCCTTGAGAATGGCGTTTTAAAGCTGGTTTATTGTGAGGTCCGATGTGCCTAGCTCATTTTCGATGACTGTTTCGTACGTTCCATATATGTATATATATATATATATATATATATATATATATATATATATATGTGTGTGTGTGTAAATATATATATATATATATATATATATATATCCATACGTATGTTTCGGTATGCTGAAAATGAAATGAAATCGAACTTCTCTAGGGTGTTGTTTGTGACGTAAAACACACTTCGCATATGCACGAATTGCAGAAAACAGAATTTAAACTTGATTCAGTACCCAAAGTATTCGGCCTTTCACGGACTCACGGATACGCTCTAGTAATGTCAGAAGAATCCAAAGCAGCAGCAGCGAGAACCATCACTTTGCATTTGTGTAATGGTGAGGTGATATCTCCTGGCCAGACGGTTTTCCGGAAATGATTGCCCAAAGTCCAATCGAAAACACAAGGACGGATCAGCTGTCCGTCCAAAAGTGCCCAAAAATCAGATTGTCCCCCCCAAAATTCATGTATGAAAAATAAAACTGCTCATTACGACCAATACCCACAGTTTCTCACTACCCACGTTACTGCACTTCCCCATCCTAATCAAATTTTGACAGGAAAACAGTATGCTCGTGGGCAAGTGAGGGGAATCACGGGCTTTGGCGAAATTGATATCCGGCAGGTTTCACTGCTAATAAGGTTGCAATATGAAACTGGCACAATGCACACCTTGTAACTCGGAAGTTACACAAAATGCTACTCAAGCAATTATGCTTTTCGGAAACAGCGTGATGGGAAAGCCCTGCACAGCAAATTTGGGGGCAATCGAGACGCCCCGCAGTATCCAACTGGGGTGTTACGTGTCGTATAACTCGGGAGTTACGAAAAATCCTTCCCCAAAGACAGTGATATTCGGAATCAGCGTGTAAAGAAGGCTCTGCGCACCAAATTTGGAGGCAATCGAGACGCCCCGCGGTATCGAACTGGAGTCGTACGCGTCGTATATCCCGGAATTACGCAGAATTCCCTCCCCCCAAAGACACTGATTTTCGGAATCAGCGTATTGAGAATGCCCCGAACTCCAAATTTGGAGGCAATCGAAAAGACCTGCAACGTCCATCTGGTGGTGTTATGTGCCTTGTAACTCGGAAGTTACACAAAAACCCACCCCAAAGACAGTGATATTCGGAATCAGCGTGTTAAGAAGGCCCTGTACACCAAATTTGGAGGCAATCGAGGCACCCCGCAGCATCAAACTGGGGTGTTGCGCGTCGTAAAACTCGGAAGTTACGCAAAATCCCACCCCAAAGACACTGATTTTCGGAATCAGTGTGTTGAGAAGGTCCGGCACACCAAATTTGGAGGCAATGGAAACGCCACGCAATATCCAACTGTGGTGTTACGCGTCGTATAGCTCGGAACTTACGCAAAATCCGACCCCAAAGACGTTTATTTTCGGAATCAGCGTGTTAAGAAGGCCATGCACACCAAATTTTGAGCCAATCGAGACGCCCCGCAATATCCAACTGGGGTGTTACGCATCGTATAACTCGGAAATAACGCAAAATTCCACCCCAAAGACAGTGATTTTCGGAATCAGCCGTGTTGAGAAGGCCCTGCACACCAAATTTGGAGGCAATCGAGACGCCCCGCAATATCCAACTGGGGTGTTACGTTGTGTGTATGGGCATTAACACTTGAGCGAGTACCTTAACAGCAAAGGTTTATTCGGCAGTCAATGGAGCAGCGAGCGGCCCCACCGTCGCATGTGTGTGTCGCGGCGTGAGAGGGAGCGGATGTTGGCAGAGCTTGTCTGTTGCCGCTGACGAAAGGCATATAAGACATTATGAAACAATTCGCCCAATGAACAGTTTTTACTAAGTGAAACTATTTTTGTCGGCGTGAAGAATAATTTAAGCGGTAGGAAATCATTGTAGGTACAGCTGGTGGAGCTGACGTGACAACTTCCAAGTAAAACCTGATACTGCATAGGCCACGGTAACATCTAGCGAATCGGGCGGCAGGCGCATTTTCAGTAGCGCCGCCCACAACTTTCATGACGCCAGCTACGGTGGTGGCGCCGTCTACGGAAGTGCCGCCGCCTACAGGTGACGTCGTCTACAGTTACGCGTCGTATAACTCGGAAGTTACGCAAAATCCCACCCCAGAGACAGTGATTTTCGGAATCAGCGTGTTGAAAAGCCCTGCACACCAAGTTTTGAGGCAATCGAGACCCCCGCAATATCACAGTGGGGTGTTAATTGTCATATAACTCGGGAGCTACGCAAAATCCCACCCGAAATATAATGGTTTTCGGAATCAGCGTGTTGAGAAAACACTGCACACCAAATTTCGAGCCAATCGAGACGTCCCGCTATAATTAACTGGGGTGTTACGCGACGTATAAATCGGAAGTTACGCAAAATCCCATCCCAAAGATTATGATTTGCGGAATCAGCGTATTGACAAGACCCTGTACACCAAATTTGGAGGCAATCGAAATGCCCGCAACGTCAATCTGGCGATGTTACGCGCCTTGTAACCCTGAAGTGATGCGAAATCCCACCCCAAAGACACTGATTTTCGTGATCAGCGTGTCGAGAAGGTCATGCACACCGAATTTTGAGGCGATCATGACGCCCCGGAATATCCGACTGGCAATTGGATATCAATCTGCTGCTAGATTGATGGACGTCGTGTTGAGAAGGCCCTGTACACCAAATTTAGGGGCAATCGAAGCATCCCGCAACGTCAATCTGGCGATGTTACGCGCCTTGTAACTAGGAAATTACGCAAGATCCCACCTCAAAGACTGATTTCCGAATCATCGTGTTGAGAAGGTTATGCACACCAAATTTTAACGCGATCGTAGCACCCCGGAATATCAAACTAGCAGTTGGACATAACTGTGCTGCCAGATCGACGAACGTGCAGTGAACACTGAAAACAGCCGCAACTGCAACATGTGCGCTGCTTTTGCGTGCATTTGTATCCAAGTCGCTAGACACTTTTGCCTAGAGACTTCTAGTGGTATTTGGTGGCATCTTGCTGCTTTTAAAATGTCTCTAGATTTGTTGGCGCTTCGGCTGACGCCATGTGATGTACGTGTGCATGCATGCATGTATGTATTTGATCTAAAATCCATCCATCAAGTGGCTACTCCGGATTAGCGACCAGTACATGACGTCAAAACAATGTATAAAAGGTGATCATCTGATGTCTATGCAGTTAAATATAAAACCAAGAGCACGATTACTCTGACAAATACAATGTGGGTGACTAAACACACTGCAAACGTGCAGATAAGAAGGCACAAGGGTATGACTGTGCATCAGCCGCAATATAACCTTATCTCAAATAGCCGCCAAATCTCACGTTCCTCACGGCTCGCTTGAAGGCGCACAGTGAGTGGCACTTAGTTGCACCAGGCGGCAGCCCATTCCATACGGACGACGCTCGGTATCGAAAGCCCCTCTGCGAACACGCCAGCCGGTATTTTGGCAGCTCCAGCCGCCATCCTCCGTTGGAGCGAGTGACACGGCGCGACGTACTGTGGTACTCTTGTCTTGGTCTCGACGGCAATCTTTTTTTAAATGGACTGGTTATGTTGTGCGTGTATGCGTACCAAACTACACCTTAACACGTTTGTTGTCTTTGAAAGTGATTGAGTAGTTGCTTACGTAGCTATGTAAGCACACTACAATTGATTTAGAAGTGTCCTCTGCTCGGCATTCCCAATCTAAGTTTCTGGCGTTAGGTGGAAACAGTAAGTGGGAGGCACGGCGAAAAGCTATGATAACGAGTACCAGCTGAAGCTAACACGCCGAGTGTGAATAAATAGTGTGTCAACGACGATGATATTGTCTCGCGTTGTAAGTGCTTCTTTGCGCGATACTCAGCCTTAGCGTTGTAAAATTTAATTAACTTCGATGTGCTTGATGTAAGTGAATTTACGCTACCAGCATTCTGGCTCCACGGAGGCATCCGCACGCACATTTTACAGACAGCTTATAGACTTTCCTGTGACCCCAGACCCTGACATCTAACCTGCCCAGTCTATTTGCCAGCCCCAAGGCGCCTGCATGCTGGGTTTTCCACTGGCCGGCTCAATGCTCATTGCTCAATCTTGCACGAGGGGAGGAGCAACAGGCGGCGATGTCCGATCCGGGAGTGTGAAAGCACGCAAAATATCGACGCATCGACACGTTTAAACTATCGGCATTCCGCCCCTGATTTCAACTGGCCAAATATGGCCGCACTGCCCAGCCTAGGTGAAGTAGCGCCCTATGAAGCCCGATGGTGTTGTCAGCACTTCCGCCGTCGTGTGATCCCTACACATAGCATTGCTTTGTTCTATCGAACCATGTGTATGTGTGGTGACGCCGCGGAAATGCGTGGATGTGGTCAATTGTGCAAGTCGTGTTTGAGTGTTGAAGCAATTTCCACCCCATATATTGCATCAAAACGGATCTAGCTGCCTAGCGGGTCAGAACTTTTGAATGAGATCGCCCATATGCGGCCACAAACTGCTGAACGATGTGTGTGCATCCGTGCAACAGCATGACACCTTGCTGATGGCATTACTGAGAACGTGTGTATAAAATGGGGCATTGGTGACCTTCGGTCTGGTCTTGTGCGATGCTTTGCGCCACCACCAATTCCAGCCCCCTTTAACAAAATTTAAGACTATCAAAGAGCAAAGCTGAATCCTGTCATGTTGGTGTAGGATTAAGCGTGTGGTTGGACTTCAGCCACAAGAGGAGCTGGCGTCACTTATGGCCGCATCGGCACCGAAGACTCCTGAGAATACAGCCGTGCGTGCTGTCTCGATCGCTCCCTCGCACTCGGTGTTCGCTGCTCATCCATGTCTTCTCTCGCTCTCGGTCCTGCCGCGCGCTTCCTCCCATGATTTTGTCCACTGAGCACTCACTTCCCCTCATTCAACTTTGCCGACTTGATCTGCTCTTCTTTGTAGGCAGGAGTGTAGCCAAAGCTTTGCCAAGCGGGATCATAGGGTTGACAAAAGCCCCCCAGATGGTGATCCCTAAAACCGCTAGATATAACTTGTTAATGAGCCTTCCCAGGGGAGGGGCGCAGTGACAAATGCTCCCTGGTGGTGAAAGGCCGCCACAAAAAAGAATCGCTGGAAACAGCTCACTTATTGACGAGGGACATCGCTGTTCGTTTAATTATCATCTTTATTTTGCAACCAGAACAGAAACAGAAACCAAAAGTTGCCACCAGATCAATTCTGTTTGCATGTTGAAGTCATTAAACTGCAGGGATGGGGCGATGAACGACTGTATGGAATATATAACTGGTGCTCCTAATTTTACGATGGCTCAGTGCAGTCTTCCTAAACCGGTAGAACTCGGAAGCCTTGCCATGCTATTCGCTGTGTTCTTCAGAGACATTGAAGGCTTCCTGAACGTTGTTTGTAGATCGAAATGGGACCAAAATTTGTATTGACATGGCTGACCCGTGGTCGCCTTGAAATTTTCAACATTCGTTCAGAATAGTTGACTTAGAAAACCTATGTGACATTTTTTGAACATGCGCGTTCGAAATCTTGCAACAGCCTTGACGCCCAGCGTTGCAGTCTCCGTAGGCCAAGAGGCGGTGGCCGCTCGGCTGACATTGCGTGGTGACCAACCGGCAGACGACAAAGATGGCGCATAAGAAATGCTTTTTAACCCTTTAGGAAATATAATTCGCACGTTTGAAAAGTATGCCGGGCGTTTGTTTTAACTGTGCGGCTTTTATATTAACAATCAGGACGGATTAGCCTTTACAGCACCACAAAGTTATGGTGGGATCTGATGTTGGAACTGGAAGATTAAAGGCAGAATCTCTATTACCGTGTTGCCGTTAATGTTAATTTGACCAGAGAACATCCTCACAACTGTTAAAAACATATCCCCCAGTCTAACCTTTTGGTAGTTCAAATCTATTTTGACAGACTTTCGGAAGCATTATTTCACGGCGGTCGTCCTTGCGCGTAAGGCGCCTGCCGCTTGGTGTTGCCTGCAGCGGCTAGCGTTGTTCGGTTTTGCGAAGCTGTAATCCCGGCCATCGCTGCTCTTGCTCCTGAGATTACAAGCGGGCGTGGTCTAAACCTTCATCATGTTATTTATCTCAGTCGTCGATTCTGCAAAAGAAGGTACGTTTTCAGGCGAGTATGGTTTCGCTTTGTTATGTTTGACCTAATTCACTCAATCAAACATTTCTGAGAGACCTCATGGTTTCCGGGCAAGGGACCGTAGGCAGAACACTAGGAAGCGCATCAGCACTGCCGGTCCAGGGCTGAACGGTCACTCTGTCCCAGCTTGGGATGCATTTCGGCTGTCATTCCGACCACACGGTGCGGGGTCCCCTGGAACCCACAAAGAGATGCATCATATCATTCTAGATACAGTGGACATGTACTGAGCGGATGGAAGCAGCCATGCAGAAGAACCGGGACTATATAAAAAGGCGGAACGGAGCCTTTGGTACTAGAGGAGCCTCGGGTTTGCCCCTGAGTATATCCGTTCGCCGCGCATGCAAGAATAGGATGCTGCCATTTACCATATGAAGCATTTGTGTCCGGCGTGGTTGGAGGAAGATGGCTAGTGAGCTTGGTAAATCGGCACGCGTTTTGACGTAGTACAAATTAAGCTTAACGGAGCTTAAGTTTGAAAAAGTGGGGGCCAGCTAACATTGCTCCCCCACCCCCACCTCCCCTCATGAAAAGTGGGGAGCCGTGGCCCCCTACCCCTCCTGCTCCTACACCCATGTGTTTCACACTGGCCAGCAGGTGGTTTGCGTCTCTCGTCGCGTCGAGAACGCCCGACACTGCTTAAATGGGACCGGTAGGGACAGCCGACCCCGCGGCACCGGGACCGTCGGGAACAGCCCCACCCGAGCGGGCGGAGCTGAGCGCCAGGGTGCAGCGTGCGTGGACTGAGTTTGCCGTTTGTTTGTGTCTCTCTCACGCTTTGTATGCGCACGTGCGTGTGTTTATTCACTGGCATCTTTGAAGTTAATATGTGAGAGGTGCAGCAGGTGGAACGAGGTAAGTGGAAGATGGTGTGGGGATTTGTAGAAGGTGATGATGACGAGTATTTTAGTTCAGTGTACAGGGCCGAGCCTTAAATGATTCTGAGCGCGCCCGCACATGAGGAGGACTTGAGTCGTTCATCAGCCCGCAGCGCCCCTGCTGAACCAAATAATGATGTGTGAGGATTGAATTGACGAGGAATATGCCGTTCTGCTCCTTCCAGCGCTATATGCCGGTACCTACCTATATCCCCCACGCTGAATACGTTATTGGTAGGCCATGAAATAGGTGGCTACCCCATGCCGTCTTGAAGCTAATTGGGCAGTGGCTGCGGAATGCGGGTTCTCTGAGCAAATGGTAGAGTGACTAGTGGAAGCCATTGATGGCTGTTGTGGGGTCTAAGACGAGCCCCTAAACTTTCTTCAGGGTGCATATTTTTCGTGTGGTGGTTGACTGCACGGAGATTAAAAACCTCTTTTCGAATAGCTGAAGGCCCGAAGACTCGCGAGGCCCGAAAAGTCTGGAGGGCCCACCGAGGCCAACGATTAGTGACCCGATTGGAGAGCCTAAGGACGCTGGAGGCCTGACGGAGTCGTCATCACGTCCACACCCCACAGAACGCGTCATGGAGGGCATGACCTCGTGCAGCCCGCCCAGGGTCGTGCCAATCACCCGGAAACCAAAAGCCCCACCCTGGGCGGGTGACGTGGGACGTCAGGTGGCTGTCCAAGACCGGTCAGGTTGGGTGCAACACGTGGGCCGACATTAACAAAATAAGCATTCATCTCGTCCGGGGAGGCGACAGTGAAATTGTGAGCACCGCTCTCCCCCCCCCCCCCCTCCCTAACAGCGGGCGGATAATGCGTATGGTGGTTGACTGCACGGAAATAAGAAACCTCTTTCGAATAGATGGAGGCCCGAAGACTCGCGAGGGCCCGAAAAGGGCCCGCCGAGGCCAACGATCAGTGACCCGATTGGAGAGCCTAAGGGCACTAGGGGCCGGACGGAGTCGTCATCATGGGCCTTGACCTGCGGGGACAAGCCCCCAGGTGACAGTCAGAGGGTCTTTTGCACCGTTCGAGGACCCATGAAGTCGATATGATTCTATATGTTGGTCAGGCACCACCAGTACCGTGCCGTCGGTTCCGTGTCGGTATTGGCCTAAGGGACCACTGCCCAATGAGTCACAAAACCGGGCCAGCGATTTACACTGGTTGGGCCCTTGTATCTGTCAGAACCCACAGCGCCTAACAGAGAGTCCAGTGCTCACAAGGGGCCCCTAGCGGACCAAGAGCAATGTTCGATGAGGCCCGAAGAGGGGTCTGGGCGGCCTAACTGAGCCGACTATCAAAGGTCCGGTTGGAGGGCGTAAGGGCCCTAAGGACTGGCTATAGGTCATATAAAGAATCTCGGCCCGTAGGGTCGTGACCTAAAATATCAGTTAGAGGTCCCCTTGTACCGTTTGAGAATCCCTTGAGACAGTTCGGGTGTCTCAGTCGGCCGCAGCCCACGAACACTGAACAGTTGGCTCCCTGTCAATTTAGACCACGGCGTCCACTCTCCAAGCCCGAGCAAGGCCGTGGGCTATTGTTTGCATCGGTCTGTGTCTCTGAAACTGTATTTGGGTCCCTGTGTCCGTCAGGGGGTGCACAGTGCTTGACAAAGCGTCATGTGTTGGCTAGTGGCCCCTAATCGGTCACGGGCTTTGTTTGAGGAGGTCCGAAGAGGGGCCGAAAGGGGCTTGGGACCCAAAATCAACAGTCCAATTGGACTTGAGCCCGGCCCTCCATCTGTATTCCTATGACCAGAAATGTCACTCAGAGAACTTCTGTTGGGGCCCTCTTATTGGTCTTCTCTATCCCTATTATAAAGAGCTTCGACACGAAGCCAAACAGTCGGCTCCGTGTTCGCCTGAGCCCTTGACACCCCTGTACCAACCACGAGCGAAGCCGAGGCTCGCGATTTGCAAATGTTCGGGGTCCTTGTCACAATGAGGGGCTCCTTTGTCGGTCAAGGGGAACAGGGCCTAACAGGGATCCTGTGGCGGCAAGTGGCCCCGAGTCGGAGCGGGGTTTGAGGAGGCCCGAAGAGGTGCCGAAGGGTCTCTCTATACCAAAGATCAAGGGCTCGATTGAAAGGCTGAAGGTCCCAAAGGCTGGCTGAGCGGCCCAAGGGGCTGACTGTAGGTCACATTAGTGGCCCCCTCCCGTGGGACTGTGATTTCGAATGTCAGTTAGAGGGCCTCTGCACCACGGGTGTCGATTTGTATTCTTTTGTGAGACCCTGGCCCTTCAATGTTGAGTTGCCCCGCCCCTCCCCCCCCCCGTCATGTTAGTTTGGCCCCAATGTTTTTAGCTGAAATATTACCAAAAAGGTGGGTAAAAGATAAGCGTATCACAAATACTATCTTTCTTGGATCTTTCTGCGTAGTGGCGTCTCGGTTTGTGCGGGTAAAGTGAAAAGCTCTGGAATATGGGGATGACCTAAGTCCTTCATGGCTAACCTTGTCCCCGTCCCCCACAACCAAAATGCGTGCCGCATCAAATGACCGCCATAGAAGAGTGCCATCGATGCCCTGAGGTGGCCTCTAAAAGGGCGCCTTTAAGTGCCGATCAGAAGAGATGCGTGAGTCCAGTGCCTGCTGTCTGGATCTAACCCTGCATGACTTCCATACTGCTTAAATTAAAGACATAAATTACACAAAGATTAAAACATATACTGTGTTTAATCAAACTAACGTGGGCTAAATCCCGTGGGAAAAATGGGGGGGGGGGGGAATGTCGGGTCTTCGGTTCGGTTGGGTTCGGTTCCCCAATAATTTGCAGAAATTGTCACCCCGAGTGATTGGGGACCCCTGAGACAGAGCGTTCCTTTGTTTCGGCCAGAGATTACCAACACCGAATCGTCGGCACCGTGTCAGTCTGAGCTCCGGTCATTTCCCGAGCAGGGACGCGGCCGGGCCCGCGATTTACACTGGTTGGGGTCCCTGCTATACTACGGGGCCTGTATGTACCTGTATCGTTGAGAAGCCCACAATGCCTAACAGGGTATTCTGTGTCAACAAAGGTCCTCACGTCGGGCAGCGGAAGATTTATTCATCAGAGGCGAGGACGGGACCCCGAATGATAGAGGGTCTCTTGCGTTGGACGGTGCTCTCTGACAATGAAAGGAAGCACGAGAACTCATGATGGCTGTTTACAATGAGGCAATGGAAGGATCCTATGCCAGTTAGGGCCCCTAGTACTGAACGGTGGGCCCTCCAACACAATTCCAACACGTGCCCGCTAAACCAAATTGAGTCTATGTGCCAGTTATTGGACCACCTGCGGCGATCATGGATGTTATTGTGTCAATGAGGGTTCTTCGATCTGGGTTCCAATAAGCGCGTCAGAAGGCCCCCTGCATCAGGGAGACGAACAGCGTGAAATGATGCATCCCTCTAAGGAACATCAGATTCTGGCATTAATTCGCGGCGCTGTAAAGCCCAATCCGTTCTCACCATCAGTCTAAAAATTGCACAGGTGAAATACCCGCCTGAAGTACCTTCTAAAGGCACGATATGATGTTGTTCAAACGTACTTCTTTCAAATGCGTTATCATTTTCGTCCACCTTTCGTCAAACGTGCATGCTCAAAACTACGTTACGTAATTTGTATCACTAATGACTTTTGACTGAAAATTGAACATTTCAGCCCGGTGACCGTTGACCTCATGGCACAGCGGATGGGCGTGTTACGTCGCGAGGGGAGATCGCCGGTCTTCCGCGAACTTGACCGGAAGGTGAGGTCGGCGATCAGGCGTGACTGCCGTGCGGAAATTGAGAGGAGGCTGCGTGATCATGGGAGCGGTTCTCTGTAACCGCATTATCCGCCCGCTGTTAGGGAGGGGGGGGGGGGGGGGAGCGGTGTTCACAATCTCACTGTCGCCTCCCCGGACGAGATGAATGCTTATTTTGTTAATGTCGGCCCACGTGTTGCACCCAACCTGACCGGTCTTGGACAGCCACCTGACGTCCCACGTCACCCGCCCAGGGTGGGGCTTTTGGTTTCCGGGTGATTGGCACGACCCTGGGCGGGCTGCACGAGGTCATGCCCTCCATGACGCGTTCTGTGGGGTGTGGACGTGATGATGTTTGTATTTGTACTCTGCTCCTCTGTTATATATATATATATATATATATATTATATATAATATATATATATACGTTATCGGCCCTGTCCTCCTCCATATAAGATACCCCTGCCTCATCTTCTGCAACTTTCCGGTTCCTGGAAGCCCACCCCCGTTCATCCTATTTTCAAATCCGCGGTCCAACCCTGAATTTCATTTACTGCCCTATTTCCAACATCCCTATCATGGCGCCATTGTCGAGCCTGTGGTGCAAGTGCCAGGTGCTTATATACATGCTCTGACAATCATCTTCTGTCCTCATCCCAACATGTTCCCGTTCCCGTCATTCCACACAGACTGCTCTGCTCGCCGTGACCAACCGCATATACTATATATATATATATTATATATATATATATATATATATATATCAAACATGGATGAGGCCATCTTTCACTCGTGCGCCTCTTGGATCTCAAGTAAATGTTTTGATGTCCTTCCTCTTCCTCACTACTTTCCAAGCTGCATGTCTGTGACATTGGACACCGCTTGGTTCTTCCCCTATCTTTCTCTCCATTTCTAGGTCAGTGCATCCTTCTTCTTTTGGTGACAGAAAGGTCTCCTAGCCCCTCCCCAACATCATAGGAGTTTTCCAGGGATTAGCTCTTGGTCCTCTTTTATTTATAATCTTCGCCAACGACCTCAGCACGCGCCAGACGCCCATATGATCCAGTACGATGACCCTACTCGAACCCTTACATCCGATGTTAAGCGCAACCTTCCTTCCCCTTATCGAATTAGGCCGTGAAAAACTTGGGCGTGCTATTTGACCATCACCTGAATTGGGATGCATACGTCACTGATGTAGTTTGAAAAAATGCATCGGCAGCCTGATCGATCTCCGCCGCTGAAACGTTTTCTCCTACATCGGTCTCACGCAGCAGCAATCTTGACCTGCACGATCGTGCTGCTGACCACCGTGCAGGATCTTCATCTCGCACGTGAGATGCTGTATTTCAGTTTATGGCCAGGGGTCAGCTGTGCTAGGCCAGACTTTTGAAAGCAGTTAAGTTCCGTTCCAGTGTAGTTACTGGCCTCCGAAAGTATGACGTTTCTTGCACGCGGGATGACCTGCACTTTGCAATGCCTCGCCAAATGTGTGAATTGCGAACTATTATCGCTGTGTTCAAAGCCCATAAGCAATGCGAACCTGCGGATCTTGCCCGTTTGTTTCAAGCACATCAACGCACGAACCAGTGACCGATCCACCCGCACGACCAGAACCTGCGCCCCCTGCGGTGCGCACGGCGACAGGACAGCGGTCCTTCGCGTGCCGAGTGACTTCTCTCATGTACGAGTTGCCGTTGGGTGTTAAACAACTGCATTCAACATGTTTGAAGCGCAGAGGCAAGTCATTTTGTGCGATAAGGTTGTCTTGTACCGTAATGCATGCAAACGGACTGTACCCAACGATTTTTTTGGCGAGTTCCATCAGCGGGTAGTCCTTTGTCAACCCTGTGCTTCCCATTGCCAAGGCACTGGCTGCGCACCTGCCCTCCCCTCCACAGGGGAATGCAACCATGCATGATGTTGTTTCAGTCCATCGCAATTCATCACCGTTTTCTATCTCCAGATATGCGCCCTACCTGGAATTTTGATTCCTCAGAGTTTTAAAAAAGACCAACTATATAGCACTATTTATGCATACTGGATGCCTTCGGATTTAGTAGCATTTATCACTAGGGGGTTGGTAACCTCTGGCAGCACTGCAGGATCATCAGGCTAGCAAGAACTCTAAGTTGTTTATCTTGAGGTATTTTGTTAATAAAAGTTATCCGACTGGGATACAAAAATACGCGCTCCTGCAACTGCATCATCAGAGGAGGGCACTAGGTGCAGTTGATTTCAGGGAGCCCATGGCCGTTGTCTAGCAAGGCTCTGGTTGTTTAGAACAAGAGTAGCGAATAGCCGAGTGAATATACAGGTTATGCAGCTGAAACAATCGAAACACCAGGACAAATCAACAATGATGGCTCATTGATGCGCTAGGTACTGTACCTATAAGCGACGGAAGGGTGTTCGTCTGTTAGTAGTGAGTGATATTGTCGATGGGTCTGGAACTCGCTCGTAAAAATTTGCGTCCCATTCTGTCGCAAATCGTGGTAGCCTCACCTCTGTGGTAAATTCTGACTGCAATCCTAGGTCTGCACAACTGTAATAAACAAAGTTGGTGGGTCTTCCAGTTGACAGTGTTAGGCATAAATCACCATAATCACTTATGAGTGATAACATTAAAATTGCATATGTCTGGTGAGAGTTTAAGTGCAGTGGCTGCTCTCTTATCCAAAAGTTGCAATGACCATGGCAATGGCTATTTGTGATGCAGGAACGGTGATGTCCATCAGTTTATTTTTACAAATCCAGCTCAAGTTTCCATGTCAAGAATGTTCTATGTCAACATTTCTATGCTGATATATTTGTACATTTTGAAAATGTACTCATGGCTGTGTTAACTGTTAATCATCAATACATGCATCACAGGCTGATCACAAATTATGTGGTGTTTGTCAAACCCTGAGATATCATTTCTCAAGGATATTTTGTAATATTTGACTCATTTGATCTGTATCACCCTGAGATCACATTCATTTCATTTTATCATAACATGAAATCCTCCATAGTTTGGACGTAATTTTCATGTACAGCTACTAAGATTCTAAATCTTACTAATGTTCTTTAAATTATTCCCCAAGCAGTTGTCATGTGATTATTGGCTGTACCACATGTGAGGCATTCTACAGTTTAAAAGTGGTGACCACATGAATGCAGAAGAATATCATGTACTCATATATATGTAGGCACTATTGTATAGCATGGATGCATGTGAAATGCTACTACATTTTGTTTTAAAGTTGATAATAAGGATATGGTTAACAGTGATACACAGAGATACACATTTTCACTTCCTTCATGAGATCCTGTGCACCTAGCTACCAGACCATGGCTCTCCTTTTTTAATGGCTTATTTTCATCTTCTATTGCAATATTTCTCCAGACAAAAATTCCTTTTGACTATTGGTGCAAAATAAAAGTGCATTTGAATGTCATATAATTGTTGTCAGGCTGAATTTTTCTGCACCTGCACAGCCTATAGCAAGTCAATTTTGGAACAATAGGTTCAGTGACAGCTATCTTTTTGCAGATTGTTTTTCACCTATGGTTGCTGCTGTTGTGCTCATCATGAACTCATCAGACAGGCCTGAGCAAGCAGAGACACTGGGCAATACAAGTGCTACTGCCTTGGAGCAGTCTACCACCTCCAGACAAGGTCTGTACCCCTACTTACTGCATGTTCACAACATGGTGTGTACTGAAACATGTTAGTATGCATTTCTTTCAACATATGTCAGCTGTGGGCAATAGGAAATGCTCCTTGGGGTTTGTGATGCCAAAACTATGTAGTCTTGAGATGGAGTCAAGGAAATATGCCATTTTTTTCTTTTGGAGCCCACAATTTTGTTAGTTGTCAAATTTAGGACTTGGGCAGTGGCCATGAAGACTGTTGTGTGGCTGAATTACTGTGATTGCTTGTTACAGATACATGAAGTGGTGATGCCATTTGTCTAATTTAAATATTGTGCAGTAAGGCAGCCATTGACTGACTTATTCAGCTATGAAATAGTCATATCAGAATATTAGGAACATGGCTGATGACATGTCTGGAAAGCAGTGTTGCAGCAGATGGTTGTTGGATTTCCTTATGACTTTTTAAGCTTGTCTTTGCATCTGTTCTAGCTGCTTAGGCTCCACTTAAAAGAGGCTGATATCATCAGCATTTATATTATGCCATCACATGAACAATACACAGTTTGCTAGCATTTTCTTCAGTGTAAGATGTAGTGGTGTGTGGTGTGAGCCATAGATTGTTGTTTTCTGGTGCTCAAAAGGCTGTTGCTTTGGTCTACTCTGTTTTGACTTGTATATTTTACTTGCATCCTAATGGGTGCCAATCTGTCAGTAGGCATGGAAACCTTCATGCCAATGACTACCAAAAGTATGCTTGGATTCAAAAGTTAATGTTATGTGCTATGTTCATGGAATACCATGGTATTGATGCCCACTGGCAAATCAAGTTCAGACATTGAAAATGTTTTTGTCAGGCAGCCTTTATGAATGGCTTTTCTTCAGAATATTCACAGTATGTTTCAGGAAAGTTGCTGATGTGCAAGGATATTATGCTGTTGTAGAGAGGGCCAGAACATTGTATTCCAGTTTATGATTGCTCTGAAAGTTTGAAGGTCATTTAAAGAGCAAACCACATTCGCTAGATCTAGCGGTTGTTTTTGCCTTGCCAGATGACTGTGGAGACACTCCAGGCAGCAACAAGAGGACACTCCGCCACTCGATCATGAGAAAGATAGCCAGGCTGGAAGACCAGAGGTACAGTATTCACATTGTTTGTCAGTTTGTCAGGCCATGAGCAGAGGAGAAGGATGACCAGCTTTCCTAAATATGTGGTTTGCTTGACTACATGTTGGCAGCTGATGAATGAAGCTGTTGGGTTGATTGGCCTTTGTTGATCTAATGCCTGCAGGTGGCCGCGGTGGGTGACCAGTTTTAACGCATTTAAAAATGACTTTGGCGAAACTAGGTGAAAACGTCACCGTCTGAATGGCTGTTTCTCCTGGCAGCTGCCCTCGCAGAAGGACGTTATAAAACGTGTCATGCGATGCTGCGGGCTGTCATTGAGTTTGACCACCTGCTTGTGCGTCTAGCGTGTTTGTTTGCTTATAAGGCGTGCGGCTGTGAGCCGGGCTCTGCTGATCCGACCTCAGAGCCTCCGTCACCGCCGTCTGGACATCGCCCATTGTCAAACAAGCGTCTCTCTCTGCCGAACAGACATGGCAGGCGCCTGGTGTTCAGTTCAATTCAGTTCAGTTCCTTATATTAACGGATTATTCCAACGAGTGGTGTACTGTTTGATTTGATACAATAACAACAGTAGTATGAATGGAATATTAAACATGACAACAACGTGACCACATTTGCACGTTATCAACCGTCCGTTCGTTCACACAACCTCGTCAAAAACAACATGATTCGAGAGAGATGATTTGAACAAAACGATTTTGATATTTTAAAAATCAAACACGCCCGGTACGGTGTGGTGGGTGGAGCCGCGGCCGGTGGTCGCGTGCCGGGCGCGCCGCCGGCTGACCGACGTCTGGTGACGCGGCGTTCCGGCCCTGCCCGCAGGAGGGCGATGGCCGGAACAGCGCTCTCCGAGGACGAGGAGAAGCGCTGGCTCTACGAGCAGATGGCGGCTCTGCAGCAGAAGATCCGCCGCCTCGAATCCGGCCAGGTGAGCTGGCCGCGGCCTGGCTTCGGCTGTGTCGCCCGGCCTGGGCCGGAGAGCGCTATCACACGATTGTCGTCCGCGCCTCTCGGACTGGGCTGGTCGGCACGCACGTTCCTGCCGTGCTCAAACTCCTGGCCGGCAGTCTTGGGAGTGAGTACTGGGCGGCCGGCTGTGCCCACACCCTCACCCTTCAGAGAGTCCGTGACTCTGACCCCGGCCCCCTCTGACAGGACGGCGGTGCCAGCGACAATCAGGCCCTGCCGGCGTCCGAGGCGGCTACCAAGACCGGGCTGGAGCAGATCGATCGAGAAATAGTGCGACTTCGTCAGCAGGTGGATGCCATGGTGAGTAGCCGTCAGAAACGTAAACGTTGCCATTGGATGCATCAGGTTTTATATGCTGTTCCGGCGTAAGTGTTTAACCAATAAGTACGGTCTGCCTCTCCTCATTTCACAGTATGGTGATATCGGTTTTAAGTTTCGTGTGTGCAGTTGTGTGGACATGTTGGTCTTTTTTCGTTGTTTGAGCCTTTATTTGAGCGATGTGCCTGACTGTGGATGAGCTGTCCTTGGTCCGCATGCCGATGCTTAGCTCGCTGTTTAGCTGCTACTGAGTACTCTGTATGGTAGGGCTGCGAGGCTGTGTTTGTCGCCATTGAATTGGGTGTGCTATCGAGCTGTACTGTGTGTATTAGCTTAGACACCGCCGTGGAGTGCCATCTGTGGCTGCTGAGTGTAGGGCATCACCGCTGAGTGCCATCTGTGGCTGCTGAGTATAGGGCATCATCGCTGAGTGCCATCTGTGGCTGCTGAGTGTAGGGCATCACTTGAGTGCCATCTGTGACTGCTGAGTGTAGGGCATTACCACTGAGTGCCACCTGTGGCTGCTGAGTGTAGGGCATTACCGCTGAGTGCCATCTGTGGCTGCTGAGTGTAGGGCATCACTGCTGAGTGCCATCTGTGGCTGCTGAGTGTAGGGCATTACCGCTGAGTGCCATCTGCGGCTGCTGAGTGTAGGCCATCACCGCTGAGTGCCTTCTGTGGCTGCTGAGTGCCATGTGCTGCTGCTGAATGTCATCAGCGGCTGCTGGGTGTTGTGTACCGCTCTTAAGCGTCATCTTCGGCTTCCGACAGTCGCTGTCGTCGTCCTCGGATGAGCAGAGCTCTGGTAGCGGTGACGGCGCCCCCCGTCTGTACCGCGCGGCGGGCCCTGGCCAGCCGGCCGGCGCTGTCTGGACCAGTGACCCGCCGGACTCCAGAACCTCCTCCCAGTCGAGCCCGGCTCAGGTAACAGCTGTTCGGCACCGGAGGTGGCGCTGGAAAACCAGCAATACAGATGAAAGGGCAGAGGTGGCAATATGTTGGGATGTCGAAAGAACGTGGGATGGGTCGCTGCCGTACCTAGATGCCGTCGATATGTCAGCTCTAGTTTGGTGTGGAAATGCAAGCGTCGCTTTCCGATGCGTCGCTGTCGGGCGCCGGGCCCGGGTCCCCGCCGTGTGCGGCGTCAGGCCTTCATCATCGAACCGTGGCCGGGGTCGGGAGGAAGGGAGGGAGGCGTCCCGCTGGCGCTGACGCCGGCTCCTGGGCCAGCAGCTGGCGGCCAGCGGCGGCGGCCGGGCCGAGCTGGTGCTCTCGCTGCTGCAGCTGCTGCGCTCGGCCGACCACCAGCTGGTCAGCAGCACGCTGCTGACCATGACGTCCAGCACGGAGAGCTGCGCGGCGCTGCGGCGCGCCGGCTGCCTGCCGGCCCTGGATCAGCTGATCCACTGCCCGCAGTCGGCCGCCGGCGCTGGCGCCCGCCGGCCACACAGACAGGTGGGAACACAAGACACTAACACCCGCGGTGATCACGTCTGTTAATGACGAGCGTGCCGGTGACTAATAGTGACATTGGATGCGTGTTAAACAAGTGATGTTTTAAAGGACTGATGCTCCTGAATTTTCTGTGGCCATTTAAGCGTCAAGTTGGCCTACTCGTATGATACGTGTTGGCTCTCCGTACTGCTGCGCTTCAGTGCACAGCTCCAAATGTGTTGTCATGCCAACGCAGCTCCGCGCTAGACAAGCTTTATCTCGGCGCCGTGGACACTGCAGAAGCCGGTCGCTCGTGTCCGCCGGTCAGAGAGCCGGTGGTGCCGAGCCGCCACCCCCCACCCCCCCCCCTGACCGTGCTGCCGCCGTCGCCAGGTGCGCGCCGCGCGCGCGGGCGCTGCACAACCTGGTGCGCGCGCAGCCGGACGGCCGCCGCGCGCGCCGCGAGGCCCGCCTGCTGCGCCTGCTGGAGCAGCTGCGCGACTTCACCGAGAGCCTGTGGCAGCGCGCCGACGAACAGGACCAGCCGTGCTGCTGGACGGTATGTGCCCGGTGGGACGTCCTGCGGCATGGCACGCGCTCGGTGGGACGTCCTGCGTCATGGCACGTGCCCGGTTGGATGTCCCGTGTGATGGCACACGCTCGGTAGGACGTCCTGCGTCATGGCACGCGCTTGGTGGGACGTTCTGTGTGGTGACACGCGCTCGGTAGGACGCCCTGTGATGGTATGTGCTCGGTGGGACGCCCAGTGTGATGGTACGTGCTCGGTGGGACGTTCTGTGTGATGGTATGTGCTCGATGGGACGTCTCGTGTGGTACGTGCTTGTGGGACGTCCTGTGTGATGGTACATCCTCGGTGGGACGTTCTGTGTGATGGTACTTGCTGGATGCGGCGTCTTGCGTGATGATGCGTGCTGGACCGGGACCTCCAGAAGCAGTAGCACTGTGCAGATAGAGCGGTTGTGATGAATACTCTATATAAATATCAGTGTTGCGCGGCACGGCACGGACGGCTGCCTCCCTGGCCGGCAGACTCGCTGCATCAGCACCCAGTGGCGGCGGTGGTGGAGTTGGTCAAGCTGTCGTTCGACGAACAGCAGCGGAGCGCGCTCTGCCAGCTGGGCGGCCTCTACAGTCTGGCCGAGCTGGTGCAGGCCGAGCACGAGACGCACGGCCCGGCCACCGGCCACCCGGCCTGCAACACCACCCGCAGGTGAGCCGCCGGCCCCGGCCTCACACTCACCCGGCCTGCGGCACCACCCGCAGGTCAGCCACCGGCCCCGGGCCCACACTCACCCGGCCTGCGGCACCACCCGCAGGTCAGCCGCCGGCCCCGGGCACACACACTCACCCGGCCTGCAGCACCACCTGCGGGTCAGCCGCCAGCCCGGGCCACACACTCACCCGGCCTGCGGCACCACCCGCAGGTCAGCCGCCGGCCCCGGGCCACACACACTCACCCGGCCTGCGGCACCACCCGCAGGTCAGCCGCCGGCCCCGGGCCACACACTCACCCGGCCTGCGGCACCACCCGTGGGTCAGCCGCCAGCCCCGGGCCCACACACTCACCCGGCCTGCGGCACCATCCGCAGGTCAGCCGCCGCCCCGGGCCTCACACTCACCCGGCCTGCGGCACCACCCGCAGGTCAGCCGCCGGCCCCGGGCCACACACACTCACCCGGCCTGCGGCACCACCCGCAGGTCAGCCGCCGGCCCCGGCCTGACACTCACCCGGCCTGCGGCACCACCCGCGGGTCAGCCGCCAGCCCCGGGCCACACACACTCACCCGGCCGGCGGCACCACCCGCAGGTCAGCCCCGGCCCCGGGCCTGACACTCACCCGGCCGGCGGCACCACCCGCGGGTCAGCCGCCAGCCCCGGGCATGACACTCACCCGGCCGGCGGCACCACCGGCAGGTCAGCCCCCGGCCCCGGGCCACACACCCGGCTCAGGCTTGACAGTGTCCACGGGTGGGGATAACACGCGCAGGTCAGGCGCCGGCTCAGCAATGGCGGGCCAATTGTGGGCTGTGCTCGACACTGCGCCGAGTGTAAGTGGTGGGGGCAAGGGCGGCCTGAGGCAACCCCGCGGCCCAGGCTCCTGGGGCGTTGTATTGTGCTGTGTTGGCCTGTGTGAATGCGTGCGGACGTGTAAACCGTGTATGAGCTTTAGCGCTGTGTCGTGGCATGGACGATCACTGGGGCCGCGCGTCCGCTGGGTCACGGCCGGCGGGCGCCGCGTCTGACGACCGGCCGGCGGGCACCGCGTCTGACAACTGACCAGCGGGCGCCGCGTCTGACGACCGGCCGGCGGGCGCGTCTGACGACCGGCCGGCGGGCGCCGCGTCTGACAACTGACCAGCGGGCACCGCGTCTGACGACCGCCGGCGGGCGCCGCGTCCGACGACTGGCCGGTGGGCGCCGCGTCTGACGACCGGCCGGCGGGCGCCGTGTCTGACGACCGGCCGCGGGCGCCGCGTCTGACGACCGGCCGGCGGGCGCCGCGTCTGACGACTGGCCGGCGGGCGCCGCGTCTGACGACTAGCCGGGGGCGCCGCGTCTGATGACCGGCCGGCGGGCGCCGCGTCTGACGACCGGCCGGCGGGCGCCGCGTCTGACGACTGGCCGGCGGGCGCCGCGTCTGACGACTAGCCGGCGGGCGCCGGTCTGATGACCGGCCGGCGGGCGCCGCGTCTGACGACTGGCCGGCGGGCCATGCGACCGTGACGACTGGCCGGCGGGCGCCGCGTCTGACGACCGGCCGGCGGGCGCCGCGTCTGACGACCACGACCGGCCGGCGGGCGCCGCGTCTGACGACTGGCCGGCGGGCGCCGCGTCTGACGACTGGCCGGCGGGCGCCGCGTCTGACGACTGGCCGGCGGGCGCCGCGTCTGACGACCGGCCGGCGGGCGCCGCGTCTGACGACCACGACTGGCCGGCGGGCGCCGCTTCTGACGACCGGCCGGCGGGCGCCGCGTCTGACGACTGGCCGGCGGGCGCCGCGTCCGACGACTGGCCGGCGGGCGCCGCGTCTGACGACCGGTCGGCGGGCGCCGCTTCTGACGACCGGCCGGCGGGCGCCGCGTCTGACGACTGGCCGCGGGCGCCGTGTCTGACGACTGGCCGGCGGGCGGCAGGTTCGCCAGCATGGCGCTCACCAACCTGACGTTCGGCGACGGCACGAGCAAGGCGTTGCTGTGCGGCCAGCGCGCCTTCATGCGCGCTCTCGTCACGCAGCTTCACTCACCCAGCGAGGAGCTTGTGCAGGTGAGACACTCCCTGCCGCGTCCGTGTCGCCGTGTCGCCGTGTCCCCGACCGTGCAGCCGTGTCCCTGACCGTGCGACCGTATCCCCGACCGTGCGGCCATGTCCCCGACCATGCAGCCGTGTCTGACCGTGCAGCCGTGTCCCTGACCGTGCAGCCGTGTCACTGGCCATGCGACGTGTCCCTGACCGTGCCGCCGTGTCCCTGACCGTGCAGCCGTGTCCCTGACCGTGCAGCCGTGTCCCCGACAGTGCCGCCATGTCCCAGACCGTGAGACCGTGTCCCCGACCGTGCAGCTGTACCCCTGACCGTGCGACCGTGTCTCCGACCTTGCTGCCGTGTCCCTGACCGTGCCGCCGTGTCCCCGACCGTGCAGCCGTGTCCCTGATCGTGCAGCCGTGTCCCTGACCGTGAAGCCGTGTCCCCGACCGTGCCGCCGGTCCCCGACCGTGCAGCCGTGTCTCTGATCGTGCAGCCGTGTCCCTGACCGTGAAGCAGTGTTCCCGACCGTGCAGCCGTGTCCCTGATCGTGAAGCCGTGTCCCTGACCGTGAAGCCGTTTCTCTGACCGTGCGCCGTGTCTGTGACCGCGCACCCGTGTCCCTAACCATCAGCCGTGTCCCTGACCGTGCGGCTGTGTCCCTGACCGTGCCGCCGTGTCTGACCGTGCCGCCGTGTCCACGATGGTGCAGCCGTGCCCCTGGTCGTCAGCCGTGTCTCCGAGGCCTGCCGCCGTGTTCGCGACCGTGCAGCCGTGTCTCTGACCGTGAAGCCGTGTCCTCGACCGTGCAGCCGTGTCCCTGACCGTGCCGCCGTGTCTGCGACCGTGCAGCCGTGTCTCTGACCGCGAAGCCGTGTCCCCGACCGTGCAGCCGTGTCTCCGACCGTGTCGCCGTGTCCGTGACCGTGCGGCCGTGTCCCTGACTGTGCGGCCGTGTCCCTGACCGTGCGGCCGTGTCCTTGACCGTGCGGCCGTGTCCCCGACCGTGCAGGCGTGTCCCTGACCGTGCGACCGTACCCCTGACCGTGCAGCCGTGTCCATGACCGTGCGGCTGTGTCCCTGACCGTGCAGCCGTGTCCGACCGTGCCTCCGTGTCCACGATGGTGCAGCCGTGCCCCTGACCGTGCAGCCGTGTTCCTGACCGTGCGGCCGTGTCCCTCACCGTGCAGCCGTGTCCCTGATCGCGCAGCCGTGTCCCTGACCGTGCGACCGTGTCTCTGACCATGCAGCCGTGCCCCTGGCCGCGCAGCCGTGTCCTTGACCGTGCGACCGTGTCTCTGACCGTGCGGCCGTGTCCCTGACCATGCGGCCGCGTCCACGACCGTGCAGCATGCCCTTCCTGACCGT
>NW_023596133.1:267185-438633 GCF_011947565.3 Pollicipes pollicipes
ACGGTCAGGAAGGGCATGCTGCACGGTCGTGGACGCGGCCGCATGGTCAGGGACACGGCCGCACGGTCAGAGACACGGTCGCACGGTCAAGGACACGGCTGCGCGGCCAGGGGCACGGCTGCATGGTCAGAGACACGGTCGCACGGTCAGGGACACGGCTGCGCGATCAGGGACACGGCTGCACGGTGAGGGACACGGCCGCACGGTCAGGAACACGGCTGCACGGTCAGGGGCACGGCTGCACCATCGTGGACACGGAGGCACGGTCGGACACGGCTGCACGGTCAGGGACACAGCCGCACGGTCATGGACACGGCTGCACGGTCAGGGGTACGGTCGCACGGTCAGGGACACGCCTGCACGGTCGGGGACACGGCCGCACGGTCAAGGACACGGCCGCACGGTCAGGGACACGGCCGCACAGTCAGGGACACGGCCGCACGGTCACGGACACGGCGACACGGTCGGAGACACGGCTGCACGGTCGGGGACACGGCTTCGCGGTCAGAGACACGGCTGCACGGTCGCAGACACGGCGGCACGGTCAGGGACACGGCTGCACGGTCGAGGACACGGCTTCACGGTCAGAGACACGGCTGCACGGTCGCGAACACGGCGGCAGGCCTCGGAGACACGGCTGACGACCAGGGGCACGGCTGCACCATCGTGGACACGGCGGCACGGTCAGACACGGCGGCACGGTCAGGGACACAGCCGCACGGTCAGGGACACGGCTGATGGTTAGGGACACGGGTGCGCGGTCACAGACACGGCGCACGGTCAGAGAAACGGCTTCACGGTCAGGGACACGGCTTCACGATCAGGGACACGGCTGCACGGTCGGGAACACTGCTTCACGGTCAGGGACACGGCTGCACGATCAGAGACACGGCTGCACGGTCGGGGACCGGCGGCACGGTCGGGGACACGGCTTCACGGTCAGGGACACGGCTGCACGATCAGGGACACGGCTGCACGGTCGGGGACACGGCGGCACGGTCAGGGACACGGCAGCAAGGTCGGAGACACGGTCGCACGGTCAGGGGTACAGCTGCACGGTCGGGGACACGGTCTCACGGTCTGGGACATGGCGGCACTGTCGGGGACACGGCTGCACGGTCAGGGACACGGCTGCACGGTCAGGGACACGGCGGCACGGTCAGGGACACGTCGCATGGCCAGTGACACGGCTGCACGGTCAGGGACACGGCTGCACGGTCAGACACGGCTGCATGGTCGGGGACATGGCCGCACGGTCGGGGATACGGTCGCACGGTCAGGGACACGGCTGCACGGTCGGGGACACGGCGACACGGCGACACGGACGCGGCAGGGCGTGTCTCACCTGCACAAGCTCCTCGCTGGGTGAGTGAAGCTGCGTGACGAGAGCGCGCATGAAGCGACGCTCGCCCGCACAGCAACGCCTTGCTCGTGCCGTCGCCGAACGTCAGGTGGTGAGCGCCATGCTGGCGAACCTGCCGCCCGCCCGGCCAGTCGTCAGACACGGAGCCCTGCCGGCCAGTCGTCAGACGCGCGCCCGCCGGCCGGTCGTCAGAAGCGGCGCCCGCCGACCGGTCGTCAGACGCGGCGCCCGCCGGCCAGTCGTCGGACGCGGCGCCCGCCGGCCAGTCGTCAGACGCGGCGCCCGCCGGCCGGTCGTCAGAAGCGCGCCCGCCGGCCAGTCGTGGTCGTCAGACGCGGCGCCCGCCGGGCCGGGTCGTGCAGACGACGGCGCCCGCCGGCCAGTCGTCAGACGCGGCGCCCGCCGGCCAGTTCGTCCAGACGCGGCGCCCGCCGGCCAGTCGTCAGACGCGGCGCCCGCCGGCCCGGTCGCTGGTCGTCAGACGCGGCGCCCGCCGGCCGGTCGTCAGACGCGGCGCCCGCCGGCCAGTCGTCACGGTCGCATGGCCCGCCGCCAGTCGTCAGACGCGGCGCCCGCCGGCCGGTCATCAGAAGCGGCGCCCGCCGGCTAGTCGTCAGACGCGGCGCCCGCCGGCCAGTCGTCAGACGCGGCGCCCGCCGGCCGGTCGTCAGGACGCAGGCGCCCGCCGGACGGTCATCAGACGCGGCGCCCGCCGGCTAGTCGTCAGACGCGGCGCCCCGCCGGCCAGTTCGTCAGACGCGGCGCCCGCCGGCCGGTCGTCAGACGCGGCGCCCGCGGCCGGTCGTCAGACCACGCGCCCGCCGGCCGGTCGTCAGACGCGGCGCCAACCGGCCAGTCGTCGGACGCGGCGCCCCGCCGGCCGTCTCAGACGCGGTGCCCGCCTGGTCAGTTGTCAGACGCGGCGCCCGCCGGCCGGTCGTCAGACGCGGCGCCCGCCGGCCGGTCGTCAGACCGGCGCCCGCTGGTCTGTAGCGAGTTGCCCGCCGGCCGGTCGTCAGACGCGGCGCCCGCCGGCCGTGACCCAGCGGACGCGCGGCCCCAGTGATCGTCCATGCCAACGACACAGCGCTAAAGCTCATACACAGTTTACACGTCCGCACGCATTCACACAGGCCAACACAGCACAATACAACGCCCCAGAGCCTGGGCCGCGGGGTTGCCTCAGGCCGCCCTTGCCCCCACCACTTACACTCGTCGCAGTGTCGAGCACAGCCCACAATGGCCCGCCATTGCTGAGCCGGCGCCTGACCTGCGCGTGTTATCCCCACCGTGGACACTGTCAAGCCTGAGCCGGGTGTGTGGCCCGGGGCCGGGGGCTGACTGCGGTGGTGCCGCCGGCCGGGTGAGTGTCATGCCCGGGGCTGGCGGCTGACCCGCGGGTGGTGCCGCCGGACCGGGTGAGTGTCAGGCCCGGGGCCGGGGCTGACCCTGCCGGGTGGTGCCGCCGGCCGGGTGAGTGTGTGTGGCCCGGGGCTGGCGGCTGACCCGCGGGTGGTGCCGCAGGCCGGGTGAGTGTCAGGCCCGGGGCCGGCGGCTGACCTGCGGGTGGTGCCGCAGGCCGGGTGAGTGTGTGTGGCACGGGGCCGGCGGCTGACCTGCGGGTGGTGCCGCAGGCCGGGTGAGTGTGAGGCCCGGGGCGGCGGCTGACCTGCGGATGGTGCCGCAGGCCGGGTGAGTGTGTGGCCCGGGGCTGGCGCTGACCCACGGGTGGTGCAGCAGGCCGGGTGGAGTGTGTGGCCCGGGGCCGGCCGGCTGACCTGCGGGTGGTGCCGCAGGCGGGTGAGTGTGTGTGGCCCGGGGCCGGCGGCTGACCTGCGGGTGGTGCCGCAGGCCGGGTGAGTGTGTGCCCGGGCTGGCGGCTGACCCGCAGGTGGTGCTGCAGGCCGGGTGAGTGTGTGTGGCCCGGGGCCGGCGGCTGACATGCGGGTGGTTGCCGCAGGCCGGGTGAGTGTGTGGCCCGGGGCCGGTTGGCTGACCTGCGGGTGGTGCCGCAGGGCCGGGTGAGTGTGAGGCCGGGGCCGGCGGCTCACCTGCGGGTGGTGTTGCAGGCCGGGTGGCCGGTGGCCGGGCCGTGCGTCTCGGTGCTCGGCCTGCACCAGCTCGGCCAGACTGTAGAGGCCGCCCAGCTGGCAGAGCGCGCTCCGCTGCTGTTCGTCGAACGACAGCTTGACCAACTCCACCACCGCCGCCACTGGGTGCTGATGCAGCGAGTCTGCCGGCCAGGAGGCAGCCGTCCGTGCCGTGCCGCGCAACACTGATATTTGATATAGAGTATTCATCACAACCGCTCTATCTGCACAGTGCTACTGCTTCTGGAGGTCCCCGGTCCAGCACGCATCATCACGCAAGACGCCGCATCCAGCAAGTACCATCACACAGAACGTCCCACCGAGGATGTACCATCACACAGGACGTCCCACAGAGCACGTACCATCACACGAGACGTCCCATCGAGCACATACCATCACACAGAACGTCCCACCGAGCACGTACCCATCACACTGGGCGTCCCACCGAGCACATACCATCACACTGGGCGTCCCACCGAGCGCGTGTCACCACACAGAACGTCCCACCAAGCGCGTGCCATGACGCAGGACGTCCTACCGAGCGTGTGCCATCACACGGGACATCCAAACCGGGCACGTGCCACGACGCAGGACGTCCCACCGAGCGCGTGCCATGCCGCAGGACGTCCCACCGGGCACATACCGTCCAGCAGCACCGGCTGGTCCTGTTCGTCGGCGCGCTGCCACAGGCTCTCGGTGAAGTCGCGCAGCTGCTCCAGCAGGCGCAGCAAGGCGGGGCCTCGCGGCGCGCGCGGCGGCCGTCCGGCTGCGCGCGCACCAGGTTGTGCAGCGCCCGCGCGGCTGCGGCGCGCACCTGGCGACGGCGCGCAGCACGGTCAGGGGGCGGGGGTGGGGGGGTGGCGGCTCGGCACCACCGGCTCTCTGACCGGCGGACACGAGCGACCGGCTTCTGCAGTGTCCACGGCGCCGAGATAAAGCTTGTCTAGCGCGGAGCTGCGTTGGCATGACAACACATTTGGAGCTGTGCACTGAAGCGCAGCAGTACGGAGAGCCAACACGTATCATACGAGTAGGCCAACTTGACGCTTAAATGGCCACAGAAAATTCAGGAGCATCAGTCCTCTAAAACATCACTTGTTTAACACGCATCCAATGTCACTATTAGTCACCGGCACGCTCGTCATTAACAGACGTGATCACCGCGGGTGTTAGTGTCTTGTGTTCCCAACCTGTCTGTGTGGCCGGCGGGCGCCAGCGCCGGCGGCCGACTGCGGGCAGTGGATCAGCTGATCCAGGGCCGGCAGGCAGCCGGCGCGCCGCAGCGCCGCGCAGCTCTCCGTGCTGGACGTCATGGTCAGCAGCGTGCTGCTGACCAGCTGGTGGTCGGCCGAGCGCAGCAGCTGCAGCAGCGAGAGCACCAGCTCGGCCCGGCCGCCGCCGCTGGCCGCCAGCTGCTGGCCCAGGAGCCGGCGTCAGCGCCAGCGGGACGCCTCCCTCCCTTCCTCCCGACCCCGGCCACGGTTCGATGATGAAGGCCTGACGCCGCACCACGGCGGGGACCCTGGCCCGGCGCCCGACAGCGACGCATCGGAAAGCGACGCTTGCATTTCCACACCAAACTAGAGCTGACATATCGACGGCATCTAGGTACGGCAGCGACCCCATCCGCACGTTCTTTCGACATCCCAACATATTGCCACCTCTGCCCCTTTCATCTGTATTGCTGGTTTTCCAGCGCCACCTCGGTGCCGAACAGCTGTTACCTGAGCCGGGCTCGACTGGGAGGAGGTTCTGGAGTCCGGCGGGTCACTGGTCCAGACAGCGCCGGCCGGCTGGCCAGGGCCCGCCGCGCGGTACAGACGGGGGGCGCCGTCACCGCTACCAGAGCTCTGCTCATCCGAGGACGACGACAGCGACTGTCGGAAGCCGAAGATGACGCTTAAGAGCGGTACACAACACCCAGCAGCCGCTGATAACATTCAGCAGCAGCACATGGCACTCAGCAGCCACAGAAGGCACTCAGCGGTGATGGCCTACACTCAGCAGCCGCAGATGGCACTCAGCGGTAATACCCTACACTCAGCAGCCACAGATGGCACTCAGCAGTGATGCCCTACACTCAGCAGCCACAGATGGCACTCAGCGGTAATGCCCCTACACTCAGCAGCCAACAGGTGGCACTCAGTGGTAATGCCCTACACTCAGCAGTCACAGATGGCACTCAGCAGTGATGCCCTACACTCAGCAGCCACAGATGGCACTCAGCGATGATGCCCTATACTCAGCAGCCACAGATGGCACTCAGCGGTGATGCCCTACACTCAGCAGCCCACAGATGGCACTCCACGGCCGGTGTCTAAGCTAATACACACAGTACAGCTCGATAGCACACCCCAATTTAATGGCGACAAACACAGCCCTCGCAGCCCTACCATACAGAGTACTCAGTAGCAGCTAAACAGCGAGCTAAGCATCGGCATGCGGACCAAGGACAGCTCATCCACAGTCAGGCACATCGCTCAAATAAAGGCTCAAACAACGAAAAAAAGACCAACATGTCCACACAACTGCACACACGAAACTTAAAACCGATATCACCATACTGTGAAATGAGGAGAGGCAGACCGTACTTATTGGTTAAACACTTACGCCGGAACAGCATATAAAAACCTGATAAATCCAATGGCAACGTTTACGTTTCTGACGGCTACTCACCATGGCATCCACCTGCTGACGAAGTCGCACTATTTCTCGATCGATCTGCTCCAGCCCGGTCTTGGTAGCCGCCTCGGACGCCGGCAGGGCCTGATTGTCGCTGGCACCGCCGTCCTGTCAGAGGGGGCCGGGGTCAGAGTCACGGACTCTCTGAAGGGTGAGGGTGTGGGCACAGCCGGCCGCCCAGTACTCACTCCCAGACTGCCGGCCAGGAGTTTGAGCACGGCAGGAACGTGCGTGCTGACCAGCCCAGTCCGAGAGGTGCCGGACGACAATCGTGTGATAGCGCTCTCCGGCCCAGGCCGGGCGACACAGCCGAAGCCAGGCCGCGGCCAGCTCACCTGGCCGGATTCGAGGCGGCGATCTTCTGCTGCAGAGCCGCCATCTGCTCGTAGAGCCAGCGCTTCTCCTCGTCCTCGGAGAGCGCTGTTCCGGCCATCGCCCTCCTGCGGGCAGGGCCGGAACGCCGCGTCACCAGACGTCGGTCAGCCGGCGGCGCGCCCGGGCACGCGACCACCGGCCGCGGCTCCACCCACCCACACCGTACCGGGCGTGTTTGATTTTTCAAATCTCAAAATCGTTTTGTTCAAACCATCTCTCTCGAATATGTTGTTTTTGACGAGGTTGTGTGAACGAACGGACGGTTGATAACGTGCAAATGTGGTCACGTTGTCGTCATGTTTAATATTCCATTCATACTACTGTTGTTATTGTATCGAATCAAACAGTACACCACTCGTTGGATAATTCGTTAATATAAGGAACTGAACTGAACTGAACTGAACACCAGGCGCCTGCCATGTCCGTTCGGCAGAGAGAGACGCTTGTTGACAATGGGCGATGTCCAGACGGCGGTGACGGAGGCTCTGAGGTCGGATCAGCAGAGCCCGGCTCACCGCCGCACGCCTTATAAGCAAACAACACGCTAGACGCACCAGCAGGTGGTCAAACTCAATGACAGCCCGCAGCATCGCATGACACGTTTTATAACGTCCTTCTGCGAGGGCAGCTGCCAGGAGAAACAGCCATTCAGACGGTGACGTTTTCACCTAGTTTCTAAGCCAAAGTCATTTTTAAATGCGGTTAAAACTGGTCACCCCACCGCGGCCACCTGCAGGTATTAGATCAACAAAGGCCAATCAACCCAACAGCTTCATTCATCAGCTGCCAACATGTAGTCAAGCAAACCACATATTTAGGAAGCTGGTCATCCTTCTCCTCTGCTCATGGCCATCACTGACAAACAATGTGAATACTGTACCTCTGGTCTTCCAGCCTGGCTATCTTTCTCATGATTGAGTTGCGGAGTGTCCTCTTGTTGCTGCCTGGAGTGTCTCCACAGTCATCTGGCAAGGCAAAACAACCGCTAGATCTAGCGAATGTGGTTTGCTCTTTAAATGACCTTCAAACTTTCAGAGCAATCATAAAACTGGAATACAATGTTCTGGCCCTCTCTACAACAGCATAACATCCTTGCACATCAGCAACTTTCCTGAACATACTGTGAATATTCTGAAGAAAAGCCATTCATAAAGGCTGCCTGACAAAAACATTTTCAATGTCTGAACTTGATTTGCCAGTGGGCATCAATACCATGGTATTCCATGAACATAGCACATAACATTAACTTTTGAATCCAAGCATACTTTTGGTAGTCATTGGCATGAAGGTTTCCATGCCTACTGACAGATTGGCACCCATTAGGATGCAAGTAAAATATACAAGTCAAAACAGAGTAGACCAAAGCAACAGCCTTTTGAGCACCAGAAAACAACAATCTATGGCTCACACCACACACCACTACATCTTACACTGAAGAAAATGCTAGCAAACTGTGTATTGTTCATGTGATGGCATAATATAAATGCTGATGATATCAGCCTCTTTTAAGTGGAGCCTAAGCAGCTAGAACAGATGCAAAGACAAGCTTAAAAAGTCATAAGGAAATCCAACAACCATCTGCTGCAACACTGCTTTCCAGACATGTCATCAGCCATGTTCCTAATATTCTGATATGACTATTTGATAGCTGAATAAGTCAGTCAATGGCTGCCTTACTGCACAATATTTAAATTAGACAAAATGGCATCACCACTTCATGTATCTGTAACAAGCAATCACAGTAATTCAGCCACACAACAGTCTTCATGGCCACTGCCAAGTCCTAAATTTGACAACTAACAAAATTGTGGGCTCCAAAAGAAAAAAAATGGCATATTTCCTTGACTCCATCTCAAGACTACATATGGTTTTTGGCATCACAAACCCCAAGGAGCATTTCCTATTGCCCACAGCTGACATATGTTGAAAGAAATGCATACTAACATGTTTCAGTACACACCATGTTGTGAACATGCAGTAAGTAGGGGTACAGACCTTGTCTGGAGGTGGTAGACTGCTCCAAGGCAGTAGCACTTGTATTGCCCAGTGTCTCTGTTTGCTCAGGCCTGTCTGATGAGTTCATGGCGAGCAACAGCAGCAACCATAGGTGAAAAAGGAATCTGCAAAAAGATAGCTGTCACTGAACCTATTGTTCCAAAATTGACTTGCTATAGGCTGTGCAGGTGCAGAAAAATTCAGCCTGACAACAATTATATGACATTCAAATGCACTTTTATTTTGCACCAATAGTCAAAAGGAATTTTTGTCTGGAGAAATATTGCAATAGAAGGTGAAAATAAGCCATTAAAAAAGGAGAGCCATGGTCTGGTAGCTAGATGCACAGGATCTCATGAAGGAAGTGAAAATGTGTATTTCTGTGTATCACTGTTAACCATATCCTTATTATCAACTTTAAAACAAAATGTAGTAGCATTTCACATGCATCCATGCTATACAATAGTGCCTACATATATATGAGTACATGATATTCTTCTGCATTCATGTGGTCACCACTTTTAAACTGTAGAATGCCTCACATGTGGTACAGCCAATAATCACATGACAAACTGCTCGGGGAATAATTTAAAGAACATTAGTAAGATTTAGAATCTTAGTAGCTGTACATGAAAATTATGTCCAAACTATGGAGGATTTCATGTAATGATAAAATGAAATGAATGTGATCTCAGGGTGATACAGATCAAATGAGTCAAATATTACAAAATATCCTTGAGAAATGATATCTCAGGGTTTGACAAACACCACATCATTTGTGATCAGTCTGTGATGCATGTCTTGATGATTAACAGTTAACACAGCCATGAGTACATTTTCAAAATGTACAAATATATCAACATAGAAATGTTGACATAGAACATTCTTGACATGGAAACTTGAGCTGGATTTGTAAAAATAAACTGATGGACATCACTGTTCCTGCATCACAAATAGCCATTGCCATGGCCATTGCAACTTTTGGATAGAGAGCAGCCACTGCACTTAAACTCTCACCAGACATATGCAATTTTAATGTCATCACTCATAAGTGATTATGGTGATTTATGCCTAACACTGTCAACTGGAAGACCCCACCAACTTTGTTTATTACAGTTGTGCAGACCTAGGATTGCAGTCAGAATTTACCACAGAGGTGAGGCTACCACGATTTGCGACAGAATGGGACGCAAATTTTTACGAGCGAGTTCCAGACCATCGACAATATCACTCACTACTAACAGACGAACACCCTTCCGTCGCTTATAGGTACAGTACCTAGCGCATCAATGAGCCATCGTTGTTGATTTGTCCTGGTGTTTCGATTGTTTCAGCTGCGTAACCTGTATATTCACTCGGCTATTCGCTACTCTTGTTCTAAACAACCAGAGCCCTGCTAGACAACGGCACGGGCTCCCTGAAATCAACTGCACCTAGTGCCCTCCTCTGATGATGCAGTTGCAGGAGCGCGTATTTTTGTATCCCAGTCGGATAACTTTTATTAACAAAATACCTCAAGATAAACCTGAGAGTTCTGGCTAGCCGGGATTTACCTGCAGTGCTGCCAGAATGCTACCAACCCGCATAGTGATAAATGCTACTAAATCCGAAGGCATCCAGTATGCATAAATAGTGCTATATAGTTGGTCTTTTTTAAAACTCTGAGGAATCAAAATTTCCAGGTAGGGCGCATATCTGGAGATAGAAAAACGGTGTGATGAATTGCGATGGACTGAAACAACATCATGCATGGTTGCATTCCCCGTGTGGAGGGGGAGGGCAGGTGCGCAGCCAGTGCCTTGGCAATGGGAAGCACAGGGTTGACAAAGGACTACCCGCTGATGGAACTCGCCAAAAAAATCGTTGGGTACAGTCCGTTTGCATGCATTAACGGTACAAGACAACCTTATCGCACAAAAATGACTTGCCTCTGCGCTTCAAACATGTTGAATGCAGTTGTTTAACACCCAACGGCAACTCGTACATGAGAGAAGTCACTCGGCACGCGAAGGACCGCTTCCTGTCGCCGTGCGCACCGCAGGGGGCGCAGGTTCTGGTCGTGCGGGTGGATCGGTCACTGGTTCGTGCGTTGAGGTGTGCTTGAAACAAACGGGCAAGATCCGCAGGTTCGCATTGCTTATGGGCTTTGAACACAGCGATTAATAGTTCGCAATTCACACATTTGGCGATGGCATTGCAAAGTGCAGGTCATCCCGCGTGCAAGAAACGTCATACTTTCGGAGGCCAGTAACTACACTGGAACGGAACTTAACTGCTTTCAAAAGTCTGGCTAGCAACAGCGACCCCTGGCCATAAACTGAAATACAGCATCTCACGTGCGAGATGACTAGATCCTGCACGGTGGTCAGCAGCACGATCGTGCAGGTCAAGATTGCTGCGTGAGACCGATGTAGGAGAAAACGTTTCAGGCGGCGGAGATCGATCAGGCTGCCGATGCATTTTTTCAAACTACATCAGTGACGTATGCATCCCAATTCAGGTGATGGTCAAATAGCACGCCCAAGTTTTTCCGGCCTAATTCGATAAGGGGAAGGAAGGTTGCGCTTAACATCGGATGTAAGGGTTCGAGTAGGGTCATCGTACTGGATCATATGGGCGTCTGGCGCGTGCAGGCTGAGGTCGTGGCGAAGATTATAAATAAAAGAGGACCAAGAGCTAATCCCTGGAAAACTCCTATGATGTTGGGGAGGGGCTAGGAGACCTTTCTGTCACCAAAAGAAGAAGGATGCAGACTGACTAGAAATGGAGAGAAAGATAGGGGAAGAACCAAGCGGTGTCAATGTCACAGACATGCAGCTTGGAAAGTAGTTGAGGAAGAGGAAGGACATCAAAACATTACTGAGATCCAAGAGGCCGCACGAGTGAAAGATGGCCTCATCCATGTTTGATATATATATATATATATATATATATATATATATATATATATATGCGGTTGGTCACCGGCGAGCAGAGCAGTCTGTGTGGAATGGACGGGAACGGGAACATGTTGGGATGAGGACAGAAGATGATTGTCAGACATGTATATAACACCTGCCTGCACTGCACCACAGGCTCGGACAATGGCGGCCATGATAGGGATGTTGGAAATAGGGCAGTAAATGAAATTCAGGGTTGGACCGCCGGATTTGAAAATAGGATGAACGGGGGTGGGCTTCCAGGAACCGGAAAGTTGGCAGAAGATGTGAGGCAGGGGTAATCTTATATGGAGGAGGACAGGGCCGATAAAGTATATATATATATATATATATATATATATATATATATATATATAAACAGAGGAGCGCAGAGTACAAATACAAACATCATCACGTCCACACCCCACAGAACGGCGTCATGGAGGGCATGACCTCGTGCAGCCCGCCCAGGGTCGTGCCAATCACCCGGAAACCAAAGCCCCACCCTGGGCGGGTGACGTGGGACGTCAGGTGGCTGTCCAAGACCGGTCAGGTTGGGTGCAACACGTGGGCCGACATTAACAAAATAAGCATTCATCTCGTCCGGGGAGGCGACAGTGAGATTGTGAACACCGCTCCCCCCCCCCCCCCCCCTCCCTAACAGCGGGCGGATAATGCGGTTACAGAGAACTGCTCCCCTGATCACGCAGCCTCTCCTCAATTTCAGCCCGGCAGTCACGCCTGATCGCCGACCTCACCCTCTGGTTCAGCTCGCGGAAAGCCGGCGATCTCCCTCGCGACGCAAACACGCCCCTCCGCCATGCCATGAGGTCAGGGGTCACCGGGCTGAAATGTTCAATTTTCAGTCAAAAGTCATTAGTGATACAAATTACGTAACGTAGTTTTGAGCATGCACGTTTGACGAAAGGTGGACGAAAATGATAACGCATTTGAAAGAAGTACGTTTGAACAACATCATATCGTGCCTTTAGAAGGTACTTCAGGCGGGTATTTCACCTGTGCAATTTTTAGACTGATGGTGAGAACGGATTGGGCTTTACAGCGCCGCGAATTAATGCCAGAATCTGATGTTCCTTAGAGGGATGCATCATTTCACGCTGTTCGTCTCCCTGATGCAGGGGGCCTTCTGACGCGCTTATTGGAACCCAGATCGAAGAACCCTCATTGACACAATAACATCCATGATCGCCGCAGGTGGTCCAATAACTGGCACATAGACTCAATTTGGTTTAGCGGGCACGTGTTGGAATTGTGTTGGAGGGCCCACCGTTCAGTACTAGGGGCCCTAACTGGCATAGGATCCTTCCATTGCCTCATTGTAAACAGCCATCATGAGTTCTCGTGCTTCCTTTCATTGTCAGAGAGCACCGACCAACGCAAGAGACCCTCTATCATTCGGGGTCCCGTCCTCGCCTCTGATGAATAATCTTCCGCTGCCCGACGTGAGGACCTTTGTTGACACAGAATACCCTGTTAGGCATTGTGGGCTTCTCAACGATACAGGTACATACAGGCCCCGTAGTATAGCAGGGACCCCAACCAGTGTAAATCGCGGGCCCGGCCGCGTCCCTGCTCGGGAAATGACCGGAGCTCAGACTGACACGGTGCCGACGATTCGGTGTTGGTAATCTCTGGCCGAAACAAAGGAACGCTCTGTCTCAGGGGTCCCCAATCACTCGGGGTGACAATTTCTGCAAATTATTGGGGAACCGAACCCAACCGAACCGAAGACCCGACATTCCCCCCCCCCCCCCATTTTTCCCACGGGATTTAGCCCACGTTAGTTTGATTAAACACAGTATATGTTTTAATCTTTGTGTAATTTATGTCTTTAATTTAAGCAGTATGGAAGTCATGCAGGGTTAGATCCAGACAGCAGGCACTGAACTCACGCATCTCTTCTGATCGGCACTTAAAGGCGCCCTTTTAGAGGCCACCTTAGGGCATCGATGGCACTCTTCTATGGCGGTCATTGGATGCGGCACGCATTTCGGTTGTGGGGGACGGGGACAAGGTTAGCCATGAAGGACTTAGGTCATCCCCATATTCCAGAGCTTTTCACTTTACCCGCACAAACCGAGACGCCACTACGCAGAAAGACCAAGAAAGATAGTATTTGCGATACGCTTATCTTTTACCCACCTTTTTGGTAATATTTCAGCTAAAAACATTGGGGCCAAACTAACATGACGGGGGGGGAGGGGGCGGGGCAACTCAACATTGAAGGGCCAGGGTCTCACAAAAGAATACAAATCGACACCCGTGGTGCAGAGGCCCTCTAACTGACATTCGAAATCACAGTCCCACGGGAGGGGGCCACTAATGTGACCTACAGTCAGCCCCCTTGGGCCGCTCAGCCAGCCTTTGGGACCTTCAGCCTTTCAATCGAGCCCTTGATCTTTGGTATAGAGAGACCCTTCGGCACCTCTTCGGGCCTCCTCAAACCCCGCTCCGACTCGGGGCCACTTGCCGCCACAGGATCCTGTTAGGCCCTGTTCCCCTTGACCGACAAAGGAGCCCCTCATTGTGACAAGGACCCCGAACATTGCAAATCGCGAGCCTCGGCTTCGCTCGTGGTTGGTACAGGGGTGTCAAGGGCTCAGGCGAACACGGAGCCGACTGTTGGCTTCGTGTCGAAGCTCTTTATAATAGGGATAGAGAAGACCAATAAGAGGGCCCCAACAGAAGTTCTCTGAGTGACATTTCTGGTCATAGGAATACAGATGGAGGGCCGGGCTCAAGTCCAATTGGACTGTTGATTTTGGGTCCCAAGCCCCTTTCGGCCCCTCTTCGGACCTCCTCAAACAAAGCCCGTGACCGATTAGGGGCCACTAGCCAACACATGACGCTTTGTCAAGCACTGTGCACCCCTGACGGACACAGGGACCCAAATACAGTTTCAGAGACACAGACCGATGCAAACAATAGCCCACGGCCTTGCTCGGGCTTGGAGAGTGGACGCCGTGGTCTAAATTGACAGGGAGCCAACTGTTCAGTGTTCGTGGGCTGCGGCCGACTGAGACACCCGAACTGTCTCAAGGGATTCTCAAACGGTACAAGGGGACCTCTAACTGATATTTTAGGTCACGACCCTACGGGCCGAGATTCTTTATATGACCTATAGCCAGTCCTTAGGGCCCTTACGCCCTCCAACCGGACCTTTGATAGTCGGCTCAGTTAGGCCGCCCAGACCCCTCTTCGGGCCTCATCGAACATTGCCCTTGGTCCGCTCGGGGCCCCTTGTGAGCACTGGACTCTCTGTTGGGCGCTGTGGCTTCTGACAGATACAAGGGCCCAACCAGTGTAAATCGCTGGCCCGGTTTTGTGACTCATCGGGCAGTGGTCCCTTAGGCCAATACCGACACGGAACCGACGGCACGGTAATGGTGGTGCCTGACCAACACATAGAATCATATCGACTTAATGGGTCCTCGAACGGTGCAAAAGACCCTCTGACTGTCATCTGGGGGCTTGTCCCCGCACGTCAAGGCCCATGATGACGACTCCGTCCGGCCCCTAGTGCCCTTAGGCTCTCCAATCGGGTCACTGATCGTTGGCCTCGGCGGGCCCTTTTCGGACCCCTCGAGTCTTCGGGCCTCCATCTATTCGAAAAGAGGTTTCTTATTTCCGTGCAGTCAACCACCATACGCATTATCCGCCCGCTGTTAGGGAGGGGGGGGGGGGGGGAGAGCGGTGCTCACAATCTCACTGTCGCCTCCCCGGACGAGATGAATGCTTATTTTGTTAATGTCGGCCCACGTGTTTGCATCCCAACCTGCCGGTCTCGGACAGCCACCTGACGTCCCACGTCACCCGCCCAGGGTGGGGCTTTTGGTTTCCGGGTGATTGGCACGACCCTGGGCGGGCTGCACGAGGTCATGCCCTCCATGACGCGTTCTGTGGGGTGTGGACGTGATGACGACTCCGTCAGGCCTCCAGCGTCCTTAGGCTCTCCAATCGGGTCACTGATCGTTGGCCTCGGTGGGCCCTCCAGACTTTTCGGGCCTCGAGAGTCTTCGGGCCTTCAGCTATTCGAAAAGAGGTTTCTTATTTCCGTGCAGTCAACCACCGCACGAAAAGTATGCACCCTGAAGAAAGTTTAGGGGCTCGTCTTAGACCCCACAACAGCCATCAATGGCTTCCACTAGTCACTCTACCATTTGCTCAGAGAACCCGCATTCCGCAGCCACTGCCCAATTAGCTTCAAGACGGCATGGGGTAGCCACCTATTTCATGGCCTACCAATAACGTTTTCAGCGTGGGGGATATAGGTAGGTACCGGCATATAGCGCTGGAAGGAGCAGAACGGCATATTCCTCGTCAATTCAATCCTCACACATCATTATTTGGTTCAGCAGGGGCGCTGCGGGCTGATGAACGACTCAAATCCTCCTCATGTGCGGGCGCGCTCAGAATCATTTAAGGCTCGGCCCTGTACACTGAACTAAAATACTCGTCATCATCACCTTCTACAAATCCCCACACCATCTTCCACTTACCTCGTTCCACCTGCTGCACCTCTCACATATTGTCTTCAAAGATGCCAGTGAATAAACACACGCACGTGCGCATACAAAGCGTGAGAGAGACACAAACAAACGGCAAACTCAGTCCACGCACGCTGCACCCTGGCGCTCAGCTCCGCCCGCTCGGGTGGGGCTGTTCCCGACGGTCCCGGTGCCGCGGGGTCGGCTGTCCCTACCGGTCCCATTTAAGCAGTGTCGGGCGTTCTCGACGCGACGAGAGACGCAAACCACCTGCTGGCCAGTGTGAAACACATGGGTGTAGGAGCAGGAGGGGTAGGGGGCCACGGCTCCCCACTTTTCATGAGGGGAGGTGGGGGTGGGGGAGCAATGTTAGCTGGCCCCCACTTTTTCAAACTTAAGCTTCGTTGAGCTTAATTTGTACTACGTCAAACACGCGTGCCGATTTACCAAGCTCACTAGCCATCTTCCTCCAACCACGCCGGACACAAATGCTTCATATGGTAAATGGCAGCATCCTATTCTTGCATGCACGGCGAACGGATATACTCAGGGGCAAACCCGAGGCTCCTCTAGTACCAAAGGCTCCGTTCCGCCTTTTTATATAGTCCCGGTTCTTCTGCATGGCTGCTTCCATCCGCTCAGTACATGTCCACTGTATCTAGAATGATATGATGCATCTCTTTGTGGGTTCCAGGGGACCCCGCACCGTGGGGTCAGAATGACAGCCGAAATGCATCCCAAGCTGGGACAGAATGACCGTTCAGCCCTGGACCGGCAGTGCTAATGCGCTTCCTAGTGTTCTGCCTACGGTCCCTTGCCCGGAAACCGCGAGGTGTCTCAGAAATGTTTGATTGGGTGAATTAGGTTAAACATAACAAAGCGAAACCATACTCGCCTGAAAACGTACATTCTTTTGCAGAATCGACGACTGAGATAAATAACATGATGAAGGTTTAGACCACGCCCACTTGTAATCTCAGGAGCAAGAGCAGCGATGGCCGGGATTACAGCTTCGCAAAACCGAACAATGCTAGCCGCTGCAGGCAACACCAAGCGGCAGGCGCCTTACGCGCAAGGACGACCGCCGTGAAATAATGCTTCCGAAAGTCTGTCAAAATAGATTTGAACTACCAAAAGGTTAGACTGGGGGATATGTTTTTAACAGTTGTGAGGATGTTCTCTGGTCAAATTAACATTAACGGCAACACGGTAATAGAGATTCTGCCTTTAATCTTCCAGTTCCAACATCAGATCCCACCATAACTTTGTGGTGCTGTAAAGGCTAATCCGTCCTGATTGTTAATATAAACGCCGCACAGTTAAAACAAACGCCCGGCATACTTTTCAAACGTGCGAATTATATTTCCCAAAGGGTTAAAAAGTATTTCTTATGCGCCATCTTTGTCGTCTGCCGGTTGGCCACCACGCAATGTCAGCCGAGCGGCCACCGCCTCTTGGCCTACGGAGACTGCAACGCTGGGCGTCAAGGCTGTTGCAAGATTTCGAACGCGCATGTTCAAAAAATGTCACATAGGTTTTCTCAGTAAACTATTCTGAACGAATGTTGAAAATTTCAAGGCGACCACGGGTCAGCCATGTCAATACAAATTTTGGCCCCATTTCGATCTACAAACAACGTTCAGGGAGCCTTCAATGTCTCTGAAGAACACAGCGAATAGCATGGCAAGGCTTCCGAGTTCTACCGGTTTAGGAAGACTGCACTGAGCCATCGTAAAATTAGGAGCATCAGTTATATATTCCATACAGTCGTTCATCGCCCCATCCCTGCAGTTTAATGACTTCAACATGCAAACGGAATTGATCTGGTGGCAACTTTTGGTTTCTGTTTCTGTTCTGGTTGCAAAATAAAGATGATAATTAAACGAACAGCGATGTCCCTCGTCAATAAGTGAGCTATTTCCAGCGATTCTTTTTTGTGGCGGCCTTTCACCACCAGGGAGCATTTGTCACTGGGCCCCTCCCCTGGGAAGGCTCATTAACAAGTTATATCTAGCGGTTTTAGGGATCACCATCTGGGGGGCTTTTGTCAACCCTATGATCCCGCTTGGCAAAGCTTTGGCTACACTCCTGCCTACAAAGAAGAGCAGATCAAGTCGGCAAAGTTGAATGAGGGGAAGTGAGTGCTCAGTGGACAAAATCATGGGAGGAAGCGCGCGGCAGGACCGAGAGCGAGAGAAGACATGGATGAGCAGCGAACATCGAGTGCGAGGGAGCGATCAAGACAGCACGCACGGCTGTATTCTTAGGAGTCTTCGGTGCCGATGCGGCCATAAGTGACGCCAGCTCCTCTTGTGGCTGAAGTCCAACCACACGCTTAATCCTACACCAACATGACAGGATTCAGCTTTGCTCTTTGATAGTCTTAAATTTTGTTAAAGGGGGCTGGAATTGGTGGTGGCGCAAAGCATCGCACAAGACCAGACCGAAGGTCACCAATGCCCCATTTTATACACACGTTCTCAGTAATGCCATCAGCAAGGTGTCATGCTGTTGCACGGATGCACACACATCGTTCAGCAGTTTGTGGCCGCATATGGGCGATCTCATTCAAAAGTTCTGACCCGCTAGGCAGCTAGATCCGTTTTGATGCAATACATGGGGCGGAAATTACTTCAACATTCAAACACGACTTGCACAATTGACCACATCCACGCATTTCCGCGGCGTCACCACACATACACATGGTTCGATAGAACAAAACAATGCTATATGTGGGGATCACACGACGGCGGAAGTGCTGACAACACCATCGGGCTTCATAGGGCGCTACTTCACCTAGACTGGGCAGTGCGGCCATATTTGGCCAGTTGAAATCAGGGGCGGAATGCCGATAGTTTAAACGTGTCGATGCGTCGATATTTTGCGTGCTTTCACACTCCCGGATCGGACATCGCGGCCTGTTGCTCCTCCCCTCGTGCAAGATTGAGCAATGAGCATTGAGCCGGCCAGTGGAAAACCCAGCATGCACGCGCCTTGGGGCTGGCAAATAGGCTGGGCAGGTTGGATGTCAGGGTCTAGGGTCATAGGAAAGTCTATAAGCTGTCTGTAAAATGTGCGTGCGGATGCCTCCGTGGAGCCAGAATGCTGGTAGCGTAAATTCACTTACATCAAGCACATCGAAGTTAATTAAATTTTACAACGCTAAGGCTGAGTATCGCGCAAAGAAGCACTTACAACGCGAGACAATATCATCGTCGTTGACACACTATTTATTCACACTCGGCGTGTTAGCTTCAGCTGGTACTCGTTATCATAGCTTTTTGCCGTGCCTCCTACTTACTGTTTCCACCTAACGCCAGGAACTTAGATTGGGAATGCCGAGCAGAGGACACTTCTAAATCAATTGTAGTGTGCTTACATAGCTACGTAAGCAACTACTCAATCACTTTCAAAGACAACAAACGTGTTAAGGTGTAGTTTGGTACGCATACACGCACAACATAACCAGCCCATTTAAAAAAAAGATTGCCATCGAGACCAAGACAAGAGTACCACAGTACGTCGCGCCGTGTCACTCGCTCCAACGGAGGATGGCGGCTGGAGCTGCCAAAATACCGGCTGGCGTGCTCGCAGAGGTTTTCGATACCGAGCGTCGTCCTTATGGAATGGGCTGCCGCCTGGTGCTACTAAGTGCCACTCACTGTACGCCTTCAAGCGAGCCGTGAGGAACGTGAGATTTGGCGGCTATTTGAGATAAGGTTATATTGCGGCTGATGCACAGTCATACCCTTGTGCCTTCTTATCTGCACGTTTGCAGTGTGTTTAGTCACCCACATTGTATTTGTCAGAGTAATCGTGCTCTTGGTTTTATATTTAACTGCATAGGCATCAGATGATCACCTTTTATATATTGTTTTGACGTCATGTACTGGTCGCAAATCCGGAGTAGCCACTTGATGGATGGATTTTAGATCAAATATATACATGCATGCATGCACACGTGCATCACATCGCGTCAGCCGAAGCGCCAACAAATCTAGAGACATTTTAAAAGCAGCAAGATCCACCAAATACCACTAGAAGTCTCTAGGCAAAAGTGTCTAGCGACTTGGATACAAATACACGCAAAAGCAGCGCACATGTTGCAGTTGCGGCTGTTTTCAGTGTTCACTGCACGTTCGTCGATCTGGCAGCACAGTTATGTCCAACTGCTAGTTTGATATTCCGGGGTGCTACGATCGCGTTAAAATTTGGTGTGCATAACCTTCTCAACACGATGATTCGGAAATCAGTCTTTGAGGTGGGATCTTGCGTAATTTCCTAGTTACAAGGCGCGTAACATCGCCAGATCGACGTTGTGGGACGCTTCGATTGCCCCTAAGTTTGGTGTACAGGGCCTTCTCAACACGACGTCCATCAATCTAGCAGCAGATTGATATCCAATTGCCAGTCGGATATTCCGGGGCGTCATGATCGCCTCAAAATTTGGTGAGCATGACCTTCTCAACACGCTGATCACGAAAATCAGTGTCTTTGGGGTGGGATTTCGCATAACTTCAGGGTTACAAGGCGCGTAGCATCACCAGATCGACGTTGCGGGGCGTTTCGATCGCCTCCAAATTTGGTGTACAGGGCCTTCTCAATACGTTGATTCCGAAAACCAGTGTCTTTGGGGTGGGACTTTGCGTAACTTCCGATTTATACGTCGCGTAACACCCCAGTTAATTATAGCGGGACGTCTCGATTGCCTCCAAATTTAGTGTGCAGGACCTTCTTAACACGCTGATTCCAAAAACCATTGTCTTTGGGGTGGGATTTTGCGTAACTTTCGAGCTATACGACGCTTAACACCCCAGTTGGATATTGCGGGGCGTCTCGATTGGCTCCAAATTTGGTGTGCAGGGCCTTCTCAACACGCTGACTCCGAAAATCACCGTTTCTGGGGTGGGATTTTGCGTAACTTCCGAGTTATACGACGCGTAACTGTAGACGACGTCACTTGTAGGCGGCGGCACTTCCGTAGACGGCGCCACCACCGTAGCTGGCGTCATGAAAGTTGTGGGCGGCGCTACTGAAAATGCGCCTGCCGCCCGATTCGCTAGATGTTACCGTGGCCTATGCAGTATCAGGTTTTACTTGGAAGTTGTCACGTCAGCTCCACCAGCTGTACCTACAATGATTTCCTACCGCTTAAATTATTTCTTCACGCCGACAAAAATAGTTTCACTTAGTAAAAACTGTTCATTGGGCGAATTGTTTCATAATGTCTTATATGCCTTTCGTCAGCGGCAACAGACAAGCTCTGCCAACATCCGCTCCCTCTCACGCCGCGACACACACATGCGACGGTGGGGCCGCTCGCTGCTCCATTGACTGCCGAATAAACCTTTGCTGTTAAGATACTCGCTCAAGTGTTAATGCCCATACACACAACATAACACCCCAGTTGGATGTTGCGGGGCGTCTCGATTGCCTCCAAATTTGGTGTGCAGGGCCTTCTCAACACGGCTGATTCCGAAAATCACTGTCTTTGGGGTGGGATTTTGCGTTATTTCCGAGTTATACGATGCGTAACACCCCAGTTGGATATTGCGGGGCGTCTCGATTGGCTCAAAATTTGGTGTGCATGGCCTTCTTAACACGCTGATTCCGAAAACAAACGTCTTTGGGGTCGGATTTTGCGTAAGTTCCGAGCTATACGACGCGTAACACCACAGTTGGATATTGCGTGGCGTTTCCATTGCCTACAAATTTGGTGTGCCGGACCTTCTCAACACACTGATTCCGAAAATCAGTGTCTTTGGTGTGGGATTTTGCGTAACTTCCGAGTTTTACGACGCGCAACACCCCAGTTTGATGCTGCGGGGTGCCTCGATTGCCTCCAAATTTGGTGTACAGGGCCTTCTTAACACGCTGATTCCGAATATCACTGTCTTTGGGGTGGGTTTTTGTGTAACTTCCGAGTTACAAGGCACATAACACCACCAGATGGACGTTGCAGGGCTTTTCGATTGCCTCCAAATTTGGTGTTCGGGGCCTTTTCAACACGCTGATTCCGAAAATCAGTGTCTTTGGGGGGAGGGAATTCTGCGTAATTCCGAGTTATACGACGCGTAAGACTCCAGTTCGATACCGCGGGGCGTCTCGATTGCCTCCAAATTTGGTGCGCAGAGCCTTCTTTACACGCTGATTCCGAATATCACTGTCTTTGGGGAAGGATTTTGCGTAACTCCCGAGTTATACGACACGTAACACCCCAGTTGGATACTGCGGGGCGTCTCGCTTGCCCCCAAATTTGCTGTGCAGGGCTTTCCCAACACGCTGTTTCCGAAAAGCATAATTACTTGAGTAGCATTTTGTGTAACTTCCGAGTTACAAGGTGTGCATTGTGCCAGTTTCATATTGCAACCTTATTAGCAGTGAAACCTGCCGGATATCAATTTCGCCAAAGCCCGTGATTTCCCTCACTTGCCCACGAGCATACTGTTTTCCTGTCAAAATTTGATTAGGATGAGGAAGTGCAGTAACGTGGGTAGTGAGAAACTGTGGGTATTGGTCGTAATGAGCAGCTTTATTTTTCATACATGAATTTTGGGGGGACAATCTGATTTTTGGGCACTTTTGGACGGACAGCTGATCCGTCCTTGTGTTTTCGATTGGACTTTGGGCAATCATTTCCGGAAAACCGTCTGGCCAGGAGATATCACCCCACCATTACACAAATGGAAAGTGATGGTTCTCGCTGCTGCTGCTTTGGATTCTTCTGACATTACTAGAGCGTATCCGTGAGTCCGTGAAAGGCCGAATACTTTGGGTACTGAATCAAGTTTAAATTTTGTTTTCTGCAATTCGTGCATATGCGAAGTGTGTTTTACGTCACAAACAACACCCTAGAGAAGTTCGATTTCATTTCATTTTCAACATACCGAAACATACGTATGGATATATATATATATATATATATATATATATATATATATATATATATATATAAATATACATATATATATACATATATATTTATATATTTACATATATATATATATATATATATATATATATATATATATATATATATATATATATATATATATATATATATATATATATGGAACGTACGAAGCAGTCATCGAAAATGAGCTAGGCACATCGGACCTCACAATAAACCAGCTTTAAAACGCCATTCTCAAGGCCACCATCACCTGCTTTATTCGTACTTATCATTCTTGTTATTCTTGTGATCAAGCACGCCGCGCTCCTGTGAACATTTGATTCACGGTGGCGCGCTGATCCTGCCACATATCTTCAGCCGCCAGCCAGCCAGCCATCTCGAACGACGGCCATCACAGGAGCACGACCAAGTGACAGACATTGCCAGTAAAAACGTCGCTTCACGGAAGAAGAAAATCATCACCGGCACATGGCCGCAACCCGAGTTCGTTTCCATCCCCTGCCTGATCCACTGCGTGAAACAGTGCGGGATGCGGGCAACAAAATCAATCAGTGACGCGTGGGGAAGAGGCTGGCTGCCGTCAGCACCTGGGTAAGGACGGGATCGGCGGCAATCAGCGCCCGGCGCCGCACGTCGTGTGCCGTCTCATGCTTCGGCATGCAGCCGGCTATCAGCTGCCGGGCCCCTTGACCACCGGTGTGTCGACGTCGCCGTCCGGCCGGCTATCAGCTGCCGGGCCCCCTGACCACCGGTGTGTCGACGTCGCCGTCCGGCCGGCTATCAGCTGCGGGCCCCCTGACCACCGGTGTGTCGACGTCGCCGTCCGGCCGGCTGTCAGCTGCGGGCCCCCTGACCACCGGTGTGTCGACGTCGCCGTCCGGCCGGCTGTCAGCTGCCAGGCCCCCTGACCACCGGTGTGCCGACGTCGCCGTCCGGCCGGCTTGCGTAGTGTGGCGTCTCCACCGCGGCCAGCGGCAGCGGGCTGATGTGGCCGGCCAGCGACATGGGCAGGCGTGCACAAGTAGCATGTTATGGGTTGGCTATGTCAAGACCCGACCTGAGGTAAAGCACCTCAAAAGCGTGAAGAGAAAACTTAGCATGCAAACCAGTGAAATCGGAACTCCAACCTGCTGCACCAATTGCTGTATAACTTTCACCATTGGATGCACCGCACGTCATTCCAACTTTCAATTGACATTGAGTGACCGTAGAGCAGATCGAAAACCAGCAAATTGCACAACTAGGAACTCATTGTTTGCAGGCAACACAGCCCTCAGAATCAACTGAAGCGACCGCTGCTAAACGCTCCTCATTAGGTGTGCCATACCTGGTTTCTGTCAGTTAAAAGGTTGGTTCCAAACTCCTTGCTTGCAGCTAACTGATTTATTAGAACATGCTGAACCGATCGCTGCCAGATGTTCACCATTGCATGATTGGATGCGCTATACCTGACGCGAACGCCCTGCCCACCAAATTTGGAGGCAATCGAGACGACGCCCGGCAATATTCAACTGGGGTGTTACGCGCCTTGTAACTCGGAAATTACGCAAAATTCCACCCCAAAGACGGTGATTTTTGGTACCAGCGTGTTGAGAAGGTCCTGCACACCAAATTTGGAGGCAATCAAGACGCCCCGCGATATCCAACTGGGGTGTTACGCCTAACATAACTCGGAAGTTACATAAAATCTCACCCCAAAAACGGTGGTTTTCGGAATCAGCGTATCGGGAAGGCAAATTTCCCACCTTTAAGAGCGGTTTCTCATCGCAACCAAAGCAAACGTCCACGCGCGGTTGTAAATGTATGACTACAGTACGCTGATGCCCGCTTCTGAATTGACACAAGATAGTGACATTTACAGTTCTAGAACTAGCTTAGTTGCTAACTCACATTAAAAACAAGTTTCCAGGAAGCGCTCGTGTGCCTAACCTAGCTGAGACGCGGCGGCAAGCACACAAACGTGTTGGATCCACACTCATCGGTATGCCATGTCATCCCCCTCCGCCGTTAAGTCCATGTAGGTCCGCTGTTCCCGAGTGGACGTGGCGGTCTGGGGTGTGCTGGCCACGCTGTTCTGCCGCTGTATTTAAGACGCAATATTGCACATATGACCTACCACGACAAGCTGAAAGCTAAGCAATGAGAGGCGTTGGCTAAACGGGAGTAAGTATTCTGCACTGCATTGGCTGGCCCCCACTAAAAGGTAGCTGACCGATTCTGTGATGTGCCATACTGATCCTCGGCGCTCGCTAACCGGACTGAATAAGCTGCTTCGATGGCCGGTGTCAGACATTGGCCACAGATGTTTAGCGATAGCGTAATTAAATTTATGGATGTTGCAAACCCACATCATTTACGATCCTAGGGAGGCTCAATAACGGTCAAGGTCCATGCTTGTGCCACATTAAGATGTAATCGTAACTTGCGTGGACCTAAAATAGCACCGTCCTGCGACTAACACAAATACGTTTGATAAGAGTGGGATAGGCCCACACTTCACCACGTCTGCCCTGGTCTGATAGATCAGCCATCATGCATAACAGACAACAGAGCATGTGAAAGCAGAAGAGGATAAGGGGGGTTAATATCAGCAGTTTTTTTTTTGTTCCGCATTTAATTTAAGAGGCATGGAGTGGTCGACGAGGCGAGGCCTACAAATGCTGTAAAACTAACATACGCCAATCGCAGGGACTTACGGACTACACATCTCCAAAATATGTATCCGCGTATCCACACGCTGAGAACAGATCAAGAAATGTCATATGAACGTCAGAAAATATAGCTGGCACAAATCAGCCCTGCAATGTATACTCTATCTTGCCGAGTAAAAGATAAGGGCAGCATATATCGCACAACATGCACTTGCACGAAGGACATCGCCGCTTATTTAAATGACATCAAAAGTGTAATGTGCTGTGATTTTTACGCCACGCTATACAGATGCGAGGTTGTTTGATCAATGGCAAATGCAAACAATGAAAAACTTTGGTTTTGGCCCTAGACGTCACTGGGGTTGCAAATCGGAGTATTGTGATCTTTTTGGGGTGCTCCATCTCCCAAAAGTTTGTCGAAATCCTTTGGCAGGCTGTTGACAAACCTCCAGCCGGGATTTAGTGGCAAACTTGATCGGCTTCCGAGGAATGACTCTGCTTGAAACGGGCTTCACGGTGGTGCCACGTTCATGGCAAAAGTCGTCAGTGCTCAGACCACAACGAACTGCGGTGCGCAACATGTATTAGCACGACGGATACCATAAGTGCTATTCTTTTTGGGACAGCAGGCAGATGTCACCCACAGTTTCCACGTAGCCGACTCGGCATGAGTGAAAAATCCCATGCAGACATGTGTATGGAGCCCTCCAAATGGATACCAGCTTCCGATCCCAGGATCCTATCCCCAGGGCCGATCCAAGCACCCGATCCCATGGGTCTACTTACATGTAATCCTATGGGATCCTGGATCCACCCGTGGGATTCGGGTACATGTCTTCTCTAGTACGTATAGTAGAACCATGCGAAGTCCGCTATTGGAATTGTTGCAGGTTTTACCGTCATGATATCGGGGTCACGAAGCCTTGCGTTCTCACCTTCCACTGGTAGTGTCGAGGTCAGGAGAACCAGTCAGCGACGAGAATCTTTGGCCCCAGTTATCGAGCCTGCATTGACATCAAATCACAGGTCGGCGTTCAGGAGAACGCCATAAATTTTGCGTGCGGTTTATTGCTGCCCGGTGCGCTTCGTAGTGAGGTGACACACAAGCATCCTCTTCCAGGATGGCCTCGCATGTTCCTCACGGATTGATATCACTTCCCCAGGTCAGTATGCCATGGTGCACTCGGTCACAGGCGGCATTGTGACCGAGGGCTTAATGCCCACGGATTCCAGGCCCCTTCGCATTAGAGCAGATAACGTCCATCGGACGTGATTCATTGGCCCTGTGAAACCGCGAGGGTCTTTCACTTGGGTTGACATACGGTAGTCGGGACTATTGCTGGGTTCAATTCATACCCCATCTCCCATGGCTACAGCCTTTTTATGATCTCAATGGAAGTTGAGCTTTCACCCAGCACAGCCAGCGGGCGCACGCAAACGACATCGATTTCATCTGCCCTGACCGGCCGCAGCGGCAGCTGTTGCACGTGTCAGAATCCAGCTCTCGGCTCGGAGATTGTTTCCAACACATCGCGCCAGCAGAAGCTGAGGTCGAAGTTCCCATATAGTACACATAATAGTACACTACCCCCCACCTCCCCACTCCAACCGGTGGACGGCTTCAGAAAGCGAGGATACGATACAGGTCACTTTGGAACTGCACGGTCCTCAGGGTTCCAGGACCTAGTTTCATACAGCGGAAGTACAAGCCTACACGATTTTATTCGCATCGGATAAACTTGTGGACTCAATCAATTTGACACGTCCTGTTTGTCCGATGTCTTGAGAATAGAAACGTCCAGTGAAATATGTTCGTCTCCTGTTGGTAGGCTCAAACGGGGCAATTGAAAATTGCTTGAGTTCGTATTTTCGTTTCAAGAGACAAAGCTGAGACCAGTTGTACTAAATGAGACGATTAGATTCGTTTGTCGAGTAGAAAAACGTCATGAAGCCAATATAGCGTACGATCCACACGTCCACATCGGGACGCGGGTCCCAGCCTCCTGTTGTGAAACGAGCTATATGCGACAATACTCACCAGAGTCTCCGCCACGCAAACAACGCACGGGGCAGGCCTCCATCTTCACGTTCCCTGGTCACCCCGCCACAGTCTCCGTCCGTCCCGCCTTGCGCCCCGGGCTGCAGGGCGTCGCAACGGCTCGCGCGCACACGCAGTGCTCCTCGAGTCGATAAGGAGACGCGAGGGCGGACGCGTAACCGTCGCAGCTCACCAGCACAGCGCGTAAAGGGATCAGCGCCGAGGCCACGGGCCGAGTGGGGCCGGAGATTGGGGTCGGGATGGGGCGGAGGACGCTCGATACGCCCTGAGTCACTCATCTCCCACCGCTCGTCGGCTTCAGCGCCGCCGCCGCCGCTCGCGCCGTCTGCTGTCTCGCGGCAGCCACGGCCGACTCAGGTGATCCTGCGTCGGCGCGGTTTGGACAGGGTTGAACGCCGGAGCGGTGGTCACCGCACGGAGGCGATCCTGTTTTTACGGTCGTTCGTTACGGTCATTTGTCTGCCGGGAAGTGATGCTCCCTGTTGTACACTGTACGTTGTGCAGTGATGCTCCCCGTATTCAAGCGTATGTTCTTGTATTGTCTGGGTGCGACTAGACAGTGGTTTTTGTGTGCTTTTTGTGTTTAGATCCTCAGCCGGCTTGTAATTAATGCGTGCACAAGCTGAAGAACATGTAGAACATCAGCATACCTAGCCGCACAAAACTGGAGACGCCGAAATCACACTTTATGAAAATTGGAAGGAACAGTTCCCTCTTGCCCCCTCCCCTCTCCAGGCATGGATACTCTCATGCGTATTACTCACTCCCCAAAACTATGCATTTTGCATTGAAATTTAACGACACCCTGCGTAAGTTGTTGGGTGCATTTGCGAGGAGCATTATGCGCGTAGATGAGACAGGAGTCAAAGCCTCATTCCCCGTAGAAAGACCGGAAGAATGGAGATATAGATGTATTGAGTTTTTTAGTTACTTCTGCTATTCGTTTCGATAAAGGCGTGTTGCTGAAATGTCGACGCATTTATATTTCCATTCTCCTGGTTTTTCTACGAGGAACAAAGCTATTACTACTGTCTTATCAACGACACCCTGCCCCCTTCAAGCAGTCTGATTATCGCGTTACCAAGTACCGTATGTCCGGCAACGTCTCGTCTGCTTAGCTGTGTCACATCGTCTTAATCTTTACATGTTTACCGAATGAGTAAGGTCATAGGTGTCTGTCCATACTAGACTGACTGATTGGCAGACAGCGCCGCAGTTTAGTGCGTCGAGCATTTCCCTAGACAGCGGTCGGTTATCATTGTTGTAAATCTTCAAAATCATGCGTGGCTCGAATCAGACATTTACAAAGATACTCCGGCAGAAACCTGTTCAGCGATGGTGTCTTCACCTACGGAACCAGCGGATGAATTCAACCTTGTCCCTCCGAGGCCTGAACACAGTGATCCCGTCTCCGGTGTTCTGCTCTAGAGAACGGTCACGTCCATCCTCCTTTCATGAGAGCTGTGTTACAACGTTTCTTTTTCTTTTTGCAGACGGGGTGCCGTCCATATTCCGCTCTTCATGGCAGTGGTACATCATTCCTCTCGGCTCGATTACTGCCCATTTTATATATCCCGTGGACCCTTACCCTTTTGCAAAGCTGATGTATTCTGCTCTGACTGTCGGGTCGGGGCATAGCCCCTCTCATCCCCTATCTGCCGGGATGCAGCTCGTCTCCCCTCTCCAGCACGAAACGCGGCCCCTCTCTCCCCCTTGCACGGTCCCCTCTCTCCCCTTTCCACCACCCCCTCTCTCCTCTGCACGGTCCCCTCTCTCCCCTTCAGGACCGGAGCACGGCCCCTCTCTCCCCCTTGCATGGTCCCCTCTCCCCCCTTTGCACGGGCCCCTCTCTCCCCTTCAGGACCAGAGCACGGCCCCGTCTCTCCGCTCCAGGGGCGGAGCACAGTCCCGTCCCCTCCTCCACAGCGGGAGTACGGTCCCGCCCCTTGCCCGCAGGTGGCGCCGGTGGCGGCCGCGCCGCGCCCCCGTCGGCGGCCGGGTCAGTCCGTGCGTGACGCCGGTTGCGGAGGGTCCCCCAGCTGCCTGACCACGCGCACTGACTGCTCTCACCGATCCGATCCGATCCGATCCGATCCGATCCGATCCGATCTCACGTGAGACGCTGGCCACCCCGGAGCAGCCCGGCTCACAGCGAGAGGCCGGGAGCTGCGTCTGAGCTGGATGTGGCGCCGCTGGACTGAGTCGCCCTGCGTAGCACAAGGTAAGGACTGAAGAAATGTGATTAATTAGTAGTGGGTTCACGATGTTTGAGAAGCGGACTTCCACGCAGTGGATGACATCGCAAGCGAGACATCGGCAGGGCTCTCGGATGACATAATAGCCAGAGGCGGCTACGCCCACACACACTGAATAAAACTTCCTCTGTAAAAAACTTGATATACGGGAGGCAGCTCGTCCCTTCCCCACCAAATGTTCGCGCGACGTTATATGGAGATGATGTGGATGGATGCCATCGGCATTTTTCACCACAAATGGCTGTGAACCCCCGCCATGTGAGGGGTCTTTCTTACCTCATGTCTACGAGGTGCCATCTGAGCCCGCATGATTGGTAGCGTCGGCTAACCATTACGGGCGATAACTTCAATACTTGAGTTTCACGTTTTCCGGAATGTACCCGCCTGCCAATGCGCATCTGCCGCGTAGTGCAAGGACATGCCCATGTATGGCGGTCAGTCACTGGTGGTCTCACGGTTTGTTATGATTCCAATTAATTGACTGCTATTTGATATGTAAACTCTTATGTTCAGTTCACACACAGCAAAGGTGGTTATCTTTTGTATGCATGCGTGTGTGCATTTGCACATGCTTTGTCGGATATAAAGTATGTGAAATCCGGAAGCATACGATTACCTGTTTAAAGTGGCTATCAGCCAAGGGGTTATGTTCTCAAACGCGAAAACATGCAGGGCACAGGATCGCAGCTTTTTCATACATTTTGTATGCGTCCTTTCGACAGGGTGATATTATTGCTGTGTGATCTATCACAATAGCATAGCGTAGTCGATTTCTTAATGCACACTTCTTCTGCGTACATGTAAGTCGCGGTATCCACTGCACGTGCGTTTCAACTTTCCAAATGCACCGTAGCTTTCGAGTACACCCCAGAGCACCATGCCGTCCTCTGCGCGCCCCATTCACGCACCCCACTCACGCGCCCCACTCACGCGTCGTACTCATGCACTCCACTCATACACCCCACTCACGCGTCTCATTCATGCGCCCCCACTCACGCGCCCCACTCACACGCCTCACTCACACGCCGCACTCACGCGTCCCACTCATGCACCCCACTCATACACCCCACTCACGCGTCTCATTCATGCACCCCACTCACGCGCCTCACTCACGCACCCCACTCACGCACCCCACTCATACACCCCACTCACGTGCCCCACTCACGCACCCCACTCACGCGCCTCACTCACGCATCCCACTCACGCACCCCACTCATACACCCCACTCACGCGCCTCACTCATACGCCGCACTCATGCACCCCACTCACGCACCCCACTCATACATCCCACTCACGCGTCTCATTCATGCACCCCACTCACGCACCCTACTCACACGCCTCACTCACACGCCGCACTCACGCGTCCCGCTCATGCACCCAACTCATACACCCCACTCACGCGTCTCATTCATGCACCCCACTCACGCGTTCCACTCATGCACCTCACTCACGCACCCGACTCACGTACCCCTCTAGCACACCCCACTGACACGCCTCACTACATCAGCATCGGACAAGAAGACGACCTCGAGGTCACGGACAATGGCCGGGGCCGCCGGCGCGCCCGGCCCCTTTCTGCGGTCACTCGCGGTGTCACGGGGCCGCGCTCCCCGCCGTGGCCGGCGCACGCAGCCGTCCAATTAGTGTCGCTCCGCCGACCCCGCTGCGTGGCTCAATTCCCGCCGATGCATTCATGACGCGCCAAATTCGCCTGCGACTGACGGCACGGAAACGCCGGACGATCAGATAGCTATGCATTCGTTGCGGGAATCGAAGGTAAGCCAGAATGGCAGAGTGCGGTTTGACGAACTGCCTCTTTGGCTGAGGTTTGGTAAAGGACTTCTTGCATGCGGTTTAGGCGCAAGAATCTGGGGTAAGTTCACCGTGCTAGGGAGTGCACACGGTGATATACACATAGATATACCACTGTCTTAGATCCTAGTCTTAGATAACAGGCCCAAATGTGACGCGATAAGTCCCTCGGAAGTCTGTGACAGCCTTCATTCGCCCAGCTCCGTTATCTTTCATTATGTATCCACATACAGCATGAGTCATGATGCCTTATCAGCACACGTCACTGTGTACCGGGCATGGGGTGCTCGCGACTGGCGAACACGGCTCCGTATCATTGCCGTGGTCATTCACGATGAAGCAGCACTGCGCCGAGTCTGCGACTGCTGGAGGCGACTTCGGTTTGTTGAGGTTGTGCGAAACGACTACGTGTAAGCACAAACCGACTCCCAGATTAGCCCGAAATAAACAGGCGCGCTGGTGTCTGTCCGTCCCCTCGGGCGACCCGGAACAGCGCGTGCTTCTGTCCGGGTCACGTGCCCCCATTAGCGGTCCGCCGACCAAGCAGAGGGCGAAAATTCCACCTGAAAGCCAGCATCAACACGTGCCTTCTGCCGGCCATTTCAAAGCGGCGCGTGTCTGTTGCCATGGTCGGGCTGCGGGCCGCGGGCCGCGAAGTCCCCTCCGTGCCTCGGCTGCAGCTCCGGCCGGGAGCTCAGGAGTTCCGGAGCTCCAGCTTCAGGAGCTCCGGCTCTGAGACCCGGACGGACCGCTTGGACGCCGAGGTCGTATGGCCGTCTACCGGGGCGCCGCGGCCGGGCTCTGTGACCTAGGGAAGTCGTGAGACGCCGAGGTCGTATGGCCGTCTACTGGGGCGCCGCGAGTGGGCTCTGTGACCTAGGGAAGTCGTGAGACGCCGAGGTCGTATGGTCGTCTACTGGGGCGCCGCGAGCGGGCTCTGTGACCTAGGGAAGTCGTGAGATGCCGAGGTCGGATGACCGCCCCTCATTGTCCCTTAAAAGGTCCTGCAGCTCTTTGACAATGATCCTACTCGAGCAGAGCATTGTGCACAGTATGATGCGCGCAACGCCAAAGGTCAAGGCGCCGTTAAATCACAGCACGCGTTGGTTTTCAGCCATTGTTGTTGCCATGCACTAAGTCAATGTCATGTCGTGGGTGATTATACGAATCGTTTTGCCACGGCGCGCCAGCTAGCAGGGCATGAGGTCAGATTATGAAGTCAGCACTGTGCAAGGGATGGAGCTTTGCTGTCACTGAGAAATAAACGGAAGAAATCCAGCCCCAATTCAGCGTGATTTTAAACCATTAGACCCTGTGCAATAGCCAGGATTTCGATCGCGACGGAGTCAAATCGGACAAAGTGGACCATTTCAGCCACGTGGGCCCCACTTTAGGGCTAGCATGGCCTAGTTTTGGATTCGGGAACCCCATTTGGCTCTGGATCCCATTTTGATGCTTCGAGTGTCTGATTTTGATGTCTTGGAAGCCCCTTCGAGGTTTTAAATTGCTAAAAAGGATTAGGGGCTTTGACCACGGGGGTGACCCCGTCACCTCCAGGGGGGGGGGGGGGGGGGATGACCCCACAGTCCCTCCGCTCTAACGACGCCATTAGTTAGAACAATCACTGTAAAATTGATGTTATGAAACGTTTTGCAGGCGCACTGAAATGAGTGCCAGCTGGGTATGCGTGGAACAAAGTGATTTGGACAGATGCGAATGGCACAACGCGCCGTCTTCGCTGTTCTAATAGTCCGGTAATTCGCGCAGTCCGCTTCTGGAGAGGGGTCACCCTTCACCAGCTCTGCACGCGCCACGCGGCCGCTGGAGCGAGGCGGTAGCACTCTTCACAAAATATTACCGACACAAGCCAGACGTAGTGTTAGCACCCGCACACCATTAACGCCACATGCTGGCGGGTCACGACGCTGACGCTTCAAGCTTAGCAGAGGCTGTTCCTGTCACTTCTCTTTACACTACGAGCATCCCCTATCTGCGATACATGTATCACAGCACCACATTTATATGCTGCGCTATCGCGCACCATCGCATCCATTCATGAACGCCGCGACCGCTGTCCCGCTTTGGAACACGTCCCCGCGCAAACGGCGCAAATGGACGAAGCACGCAATCCGCGGCTTGCGAAGCGCCGCCTCCGGTCACGCCGATGTCCGCACGCGTCCCGCTGAATAGGAGAGTGATTGCCCTTCAAGCGGCGACGGTGCGCGTCATCGAACGATGACCCTGATGTTCTCATGATGATGGAGCATTGCGGCGGCGCCGCTTTAACCAAACGTTTTGCTCGGTCACGATTGAGAGATTGCTCGTTTCTGGCGTCGCCGACGTCTCCAGGATAGATGACCCGCGCACGTCTGCTCGCTGGATGCGACCTCACTCCGCATGCCGCCTGGCCCCTCCCTCAATCGGTCCCAGGACCGGCGGAGAGACGGGGAGCTCTTGCAGCGCCCCTGGGGAGATCGATCGTGCGGCCGGGCCCACGGGTGCCTATCTGTGACAGCTGTCATGGGGGCCGCTGACAGCGATGGCTCTCTCCTATGACAGACAGCTGTCCTTGGAGGATGTGACGGCCGTCTGTCGATGGCCTGGGACTGGGTTGCGTGGGCGGGGATCTCAGTGACGCTGCTGTTGTACTGGTGCAACTGAAAGAGAATGTTTCACATTTGAAGATATGGGAGCAGGCATCAGATATAACGAAATAAGCTCGCTTATACCTATTGCTATAGTTTTTAAGTGAGACAGACTGTTCTAGACAGCACAATTGTCTGTTAGGTAAATACGCTCCTCGGCGTGTCATGGTTTAATTACGTCATCGCATCTTGCACAACGATGATTGGGAACCAATGGACAGCCGTTGCATCTGGAAATCGTGCTCACATGCGCCAGATGTGACCGCCTTCACAATTATTTTTTCTTGGCCTATATTGCGCCATCGTTTGTGGAATGGCAGAATTGCGTGACGTTATTATGAAGCCATTAATGCCAACTGACTTTGAATTACTCTTCCCAAAATACTCCCCATTTTCGCGGGCGTGTAGCTCAGAAGCTTGGGGTGTTTAGGTCTTAAGAAGAGCAGGGATGTGAACAGCATTGAAAGGTCTTCAGGATGGCTATTTGACTTCAAAACCCCATGTAAATGTGGAACACTCCATTTAACACGCGCCCGGGTGGCTGGTTGGATACCCTTCGCTCAGGTATAGGGGGGGGGGGGGGGTTATTTGACCTCCTGAAATCTCAGGAACTGAGGGAGCTAGGGACACAAAATTCACAGGTTGTATTGACCTGCATGTGGACTCGCCAAGGAAAACTTTCAGGTTCCCAGGTCATGACCTTCGAGTCAAGTAAGGTCAAACAAGGTAAATTTCCAGGTTGATCTCCAAAGGGACCTAGAACCTAGATAACTGCTCTCAGCAAAAAGCCACATACTCATCTAAGGTCGGTGGCCTTTTTTGATTTCTTGAAGGTCATGGTGACTAAAATCATACAAGACCGCTTTGAGTTTTGCTTTTGGATAAGCGACAAACATTACGCTAGGCAGAATGCTCCTAAAAGCAAAATGTTGACCAGGGTCATTCTGGGTCAGTGATCTATTCTGACATTGAAGAAGCCTATGGAAGATGCATAATGCGGTTCCTGTTATCATTAAATTCGAAATGAGCGCCAGGAACTTACCCATGCAGCGAGCGCTAAAGCAATACAACAGGTTGGTTTTAACCTTGATAGGACCTTATACCTGACATTTGGTCAATGAAATTTGTTCATTTAATTGTTCTGTTACCTAAGAAGGTATCTCAGAGATGTATGCCTTCGTCTACCACCCCGTTGTTAGATCAGTTTGAACGATTTCCTAGAAACTACCTTCGCTAAAAGCCTATTCTGACTTGACCTGCCATAGGTCAGCGACCTTACAAGGTACATCTAAATTTGTAACCCCAGACGGTCCGCTATTCAAATGTCTACAGCTCTGCAAAATTTAGCGCGGCTACGCCGCGACGTTCGGAAAACATTGTGGAAAAACCTTCAGGGGAGGTCAATTTGACGCGCACCTGAGCGGTGTTAACGGACGTAACCGGCGTAACAGCGCGCAACCGGCGGTTGACGGCTGTTGTTGGAGTCGCGACAAGGTTTGCGATGAGGTGCATTTTGCCCATCAGTGGACTTTTCTTTATGATGTGCCCATCCAATGGCTCTGTTTTTGGTGACGACTCAAAGATCTGCAGCTTCAAATGCGCTCAACTGATACCGTTGTAAGGGATAATGACACTTCGGTTTGATTATCAAATGTCTACGAAAAGACATCATAAATACCAACTATTAACCTTAAATAAATACGAACTATTCCAAGGAAAACCATCCTTCTCAGAGCAGATGCAATTTTTGTGAGTAAGGTGCTTGACCATTCGTTGTCTCGTCAAGACCTATGACCTTGGTATACAGGGTCTTCCCTATGACCTTTTCTTCCCAGTCCAGACCACAGCATAGACCTGACAATCCATCATCACTCCCCAATGAATGACCATGGAAGCGAGAAACCATCTTAAGCATCATGCTTGATCGCCCAGGGTTTGCCAGGTGCAATAAAGCGCTCTCATTTTACAGGACATTTCCATGAGGATGTCCAGATGAGACCACGGTTGTAGCGAAAAGGATGACCAGCTCCACCCTGGAGCTCATCTACAGCCCGAAGTCTTCCAGCTACATCACTCAGGTAACGGTCAGACGCTTCTTTAGCACGACACTGCCCTCGACGTGATTACATTCTCTTACCATCTTACGTTCATAACCGATCCTAGGCTCACTCCCGATGTCGTCCGCCTACACCGTGACGTCAGCTGCACACTGTACCTTATTTGTATCGTCCTCTGATTTTCGCTACATTCTCTGCTAGCACGCACAAATATTTCCTACGCACCCAACACACATTTGCGATGATCCTTCCCGTGCATTTTGTTCTGGCCTGGCCAGCTCGACGGCCCCGTTGTATGGCCCTGACACCTGTCTCGTGTGGCAGGTTCTGGCCACACTGGCCAGCTCGACGGCCCCGTTGTATGGCCCTGACACCTGTCTCCTTGTGTGGCAGGTTCTGGCCACACTGGCCAGCTCGACGGCCCCGCTGTATGGCCCTGACACCTGTCTCCTTGTGTGGCAGGTTCTGGCCACGCTGGCCGTCTCGATGGGCCCGCTGGCGGTCGGGTTGGGCAAGGGCTACAGCTCGCCGGCGCTGGCCTCGCTGGCCGGGCCGGCGTCGCTGGGCGGCCTGGCCATCTCGCCGGAGGAGGGCTCCTGGGTGGCCAGCCTGTCGCTGCTGGGCGCGCTGGTGGGCGGCCTTCCGGCGGGGCTGGCGCTGCGGCTGGGCCGGCGGCGCGTGCTGGCCGCCGTCGCGCTGCCGTTCGCCGGCGCCTGGTGGCTGGCCGCCGGCGCCGGCTCGGTGCGCGCGCTGTACGCGGCCGCCTTCGTCAGCGGCCTGTGCTCGGCCGTGGTCGCGCTCGTCACGCCCGTCTACGTCAGCGAGATTGCGCAGCCGCGTGTGCGCGGCGGCCTCTGCGCCGTTACCAAGGTGGCCTCCAACGCGGGCATGCTGCTGAGCTTCAGCCTCGGTGGCTTCCTCGACTGGCGGCAACTGGCGCTGGTCGCCTCGGCCGGACCGCTGCTGCTGGTGCTGGCCTGCTGTGCCGTGCCCGAGACGCCCAGCTTCCTGCTGTTCCGAGGCCGCGAGCGCGAGGCCCAGGTGGCGCTGCAGTGGCTGCGCGGCGCGCGCGCCGACGTCGCCGCAGAGCACGCCGTGCTTCGCGCCAATATCCTCCAGATCCGCGCCGGCAGCGGCGGCGGCGGTGCAAGCGGCGTCGGTGGCGTGCCCGGGCGGCCGCGTGCGCTGCTGCGGCCCCTCCTCGTCACGTGCGGCCTCATGCTGCTACAGAAGTTCTCCGGCGTCAACGCCTTCAGCTTCTACGCGGTGCCGATCCTGTCCAAGACGTTCGCGCGCACGAGCGCGCACGGCGCGGCGGTGGTGGTGTGCCTGCTCCAGATCCTGGCCGGTCTCACCTCGGGCGTCCTGATCGACACGGTCGGCCGGCTGCCGCTGCTGGCCGTCAGCAGCGCGCTCATGTCGCTAGCGCTGGCCGGCTTCGGCACGTTCGTGTACGTGGTGGATGCGAGCCAACTGCTGACGGACGGCCAGCAGGCGCCGCTCGACTGGATCCCCATGTCGTGCGTGCTCGTATTTCAGGTGGCCTTCTCGCTGGGCGTCGGGCCCATCTCATGGCTGCTGATTGGCGAGCTCTTCCCGCTGAGGCACCGCGGCCTCGGCGCGTTCGCCACCTCGGTCAGCTACGGCTGCGCGTTCGTCAGCGTCAAGACGTTCGTGGACCTGGAGCGAGCGCTGGGTCTGCACGGCGTGTTCTGGCTGTACGCGGCCGTCTCGGCGCTCTGCCTCGTCTTCGTGCTGGCGTGGGTGCCGGAGACACGCGGCAAGGAGCTCCCGGAGATGGAGAGGACCGGCTGCTGAAGAGAATAGGCCCAGACAGCCGCGGTTACATATCAGCTGAACTGCCGGGCGCGGCAGTCGATGGTATGGAGGATTACCGATGGAGGAAGAAGGAGAGAGAGAGAGCGTTACCTGTCAAAACGCTGAGAAGTTAGGTGGGCAAGGTGGTCAATATCCCAAGCGCTGCAGGAGGGCTGAGAGGAATGACCCCGAGCTGCAACCGGTGGAGGCCTCGTCTGGATAGTGGAAGCATAGGCATGCAAATATTGAGAGAATTGGTGGACTGGAGAAGGTGGCGAGCGGTTCCAGAAGACGGTCGACTCACTGAGGTGGTAACGTTCGAAGCCCCAGAATCAGTCAAGCTGCCGCTGGAACTGGTCAGCCAGGAGAGGCCTGTCGGCTGAGTTATCAAAATCCGGCACGCTTCTGAAGGGATCAACGGAGAAAGGGCAGCGCTGTATCACTCCAGCTCCTGTCAGGGAGGTCAGACGAGAAGAGCTGCTCGAGGGGCAGGAATGAGGAGACGGATCGGTCAGTAGGCTGGCTACAGTGTCGGAGAACACGCTGCGTGAGCGACAGCTCGGTCGTTGAGCAGACTAACGGACCAGCGGAGACGAACGCTGTTGTGACATAAAATGGAGTGGGTTAGCGCGCGAAGATGAAAGTGGCTGAAGGTACCCAGAGGCGATGAAAGCAGAGAGACACGTCGCATATATGTTGAATGTGAATGCTGATGGAGCTTTTCAGTCTTCCACGCCCTACCATCTACCTCCGTATTGTTTGTAGCGCCGCATGCCAGTACAATCCACATCCCTGGGCCGAGCGGTGGCCCGAGTTAAGACACGCTTGTTTTTCTACGTCGAGCGCCGGGCGTCCATCCGCCGCGTTTGTTGTTACTAATCGGAGATGTATGTTTGTTATGTGTCATTCAGCAGCAGCATAGGCGCTCCTCACGTACTATTGTATTGTTACCAGCCGATCTCAACCAGCTGCTCTGTGCATCCTTCAAAGTGTCTTGTAGTACAACTTCGCCAGCAGTGAGGCTTTAACCAACGCGTCGTAATTTACAATAGAACAGCTCTACGCGCACATCGCAGAAGTTTGGAGCGTGGCGGTGCAATGTTTCAACAAAAGCGGATGCGCTAGCGTGACGATGACGTTAGCGTTATGTCTCACGAGCATATCAGCGTGTGGGTGTGGCCGAGGCCAGGCAGCCATTGTTTTCTGAGCAAATGCCCTGACCTTGGATCCGCCATCAAAAGAAGTTAGCAACATTTCGGCACGTGCGACCACGAACACTACACCGACAGCACTCCCGAAAGAAAACCGCTCTCAGTGTAACGTAGTGAGCCTTGTTAAAGACTTAACTAGCTGGTCTTGTCGATGAGATTTGTCAGTTTTACCTGCACCGCATTCTCAAGCAGAGCGTAATTAAATCATCTGGTGTAAGCCTGTATTTATAAATATGGGTTCCATTTCTCTTTTAAAATACTGCTAAAAGCGCTGGACTCCGCTCATAACTGCTATTATTCGTCGACCGTGACGGAAAAATAGTCGTTTATTCACTCCGGCGCTTCCGTTTTCCCATTTTCCTCTCCTGTCCGAGGCTTTGTGTTGTTCCATTTTTTGCTCACTGCCTCTCCTCGGCACAGTCAGCAGAAGAACACCATTCCGAGCCCGTGTTTTCGTCCTCCATTTACTCAGCAAACTTCCTCCCTTTGGTTAGGGCCGGGTCCTTTCTTCTGCCGGCACGGCCGGCGAGCTGTTTTTGTCCGCCTGTCAACCACGAAAGGCGGTGTCATCCGGGTCCCCTGGGGCCTGTCGTCGCAGCCAAAACGCTGAGCAGACTGCGGCCGCTCAGAAACGCCTCTGAGGTATTTCAAACACCAGCTATCTGCGGAGACTGCCCGCTGGCTGGATGCGGCACATTCAAAGGGAACAGCTTCCAGTGATATGATTCAGCGCCGGTGCGGGCCTCGGAGGCCAGTGTGTACTTGGGGCTGATAGCGGGGCGGGGAACTCAGGACGCCGCACCGGGGACAACGTCGATGTGACGGCGGACGGCTTATGGCGGGTGGTCAGGACCGCGCGAGCGCGAGCACTCGGTAAGGGATCCACAAAATTCGACGGCTGCATGTTAACGCAGCGACCTAAGGCATTTTCACACGTCTAAGTGTAAGTATATTGTGGAAAATGTGTGTGCGTTGTGCAGTCGCGTCCGGCAACGCAGCTCCGGGATGACTCGATTTGTATTAACCCAAAAGTCGCATCACATCATGGAATCTTCATGGGCCTTCATCTTTGCAGTGTTTCACAAATGAGTAGCTTGTCCGGAAACATTTCTGCGACCTTTATTCGATCGGTTTGTCATGCGTCACGTGTCGCCATTTCATTGAGCCACTCATGTTTAACGACGGAGTAAGCTGTAATGAGGCAGTCCTTAACCACGTAACCTGCCCAAAAGTGTCTCAAGGGGATAACGCCATGGATCCAAACAGCAAGCGAGCGGTCATCTGGTCAAACTACAGGGGAAGATGTCAATCTTCGTTAAATCGTTGACGTATTTTGTCGTGGTGAATTCGTTTCTTAGATCCACCGGCAGTAGCCCGCAATCGGTACCATCGGTCGAACCGCGGGCCCTCAGATCCTCGGACTGCAGCCACACAGACCCTCAGATCCCAGGCCGCAGACCCGGGGACCCTCAGATCCCCAGGCCGCATACCCGGGGACACTCAGATCCCCAGGCCGCATACCCGGGGACCCTCAGATCTCCAGGCCGCAGACCCGGGGACCCTCAGATCCCCAGGCCGCATACCCGGGGACACTCAGATCCCCGGCCGCAGCCACGCACACCCTCAGATCTCCAGGCTGCAGACCCAGGAACCCTCAGATCCCCGGGCCGCAGCCACGCAGACCCTCAGATTCTCGGGCCGCAGCCAGGCACACGCTCAGATCTCAAGGCCGCAGACCCGCGGACCCTCAGATCCCCGGGCCGCAGACCCGAAACCCTCAGATTCCAGGCCGCAGACCCGGGAACCCTCAGATTCCAGGCCGCAGACCCGGGAACCCTCAGATCCGCAGGCCGCAGACCTGCGGACCCTCAGATCCGCAGGCCGCAGACCTGCGGACCCTCAGATCCCCAGGCCGTAGACCCGCGGACCCTCAGATCCGCAGGCCGCAGACCCGGGAACCCTCAGATCTCCAGGCCGCAGACCTGGGAACCCCAGATCCCTAGGTCGCAGACCTGCCGACCCTCAGATCCCCAGGCCGTAGACCCGCGGACCCTCAGATCCGCAGGCCGCAGACCCGGGAACCCTCAGATCTCCAGGCCGCAGACCTGGGAACCCCAGATCCCTAGGTCGCAGACCCGCCGACCCTCAGATCCCCAGGTCGCAGACCTGCCGACTCTCAGATCCGCAGGCCGCAGACCCGCAGACCCTCAGATCCTCAGGCCGCAGACCCGCAGATTCTCAGATCCCCAGACCACAGGCCCGCAGGACCCGCAGACTCTCCCTCTATGCGAGCAGGTGATTTTTCCCTGCCACATCCACAACCGTACGGCGCCCTCAAACCTACAAAAACGGCAAGTGATCGTCCTGATATCCTGACGACTGCATAGCCTTTGACGCACGTGCGGCGTTTTTGTGTCTGCTCTTCTTTTGAAATTAATCAGATACAGGCGGCATTTGCATGCACTCCCACACTTACAAAGAACTGTCGTGAGTCCCGCTAAGTAGTCCACCGTCAGACAGCGTGCCAAAAACCCGCGCCTGCTGAACACGAGATGAAGAAGCAAATGTCACGGTCATTTGTTCCAGATAACTCGCTTCGAGAATGGGTAGGTTCGGAGTTCCGACAATAAGTCCCTTATGAATGTAGTGATGATGATGCAGATGCAATGAAATGATACAGGACGCCTACACGCATGCGGAGTAAAATTAAACGTTAGCTGCTGATGTTCGCTAAGGGGGGCGCATCGCGCAGGGATGACTGTGCAAGTAAGTGAATAATTAATACTGTAAAGCTAAGCGCTCGTAGCTGCCATTCCCAGTCTGCCAAACGCATGAGGCAGCAGTACTCACATAAAATAACAAAGCTTAAAGCATGATCTTCGGTAACAATACCACTCACTGATGAGACCGGGAACACAGATGTCCTCCTAACTGGAGGACCACCGCTCACCCAGGCCGGAGATCACGAACAATCTGTCCGGAACGCACTGTTTGCACTGCACGGTTGAAAGCACTCAAAACATCACGGATCGATCGGAAAGATAGATCCTTGCCGATGGATCACAATATGGCATGGGCATCGTAGATCCTTCTGATGTGGAAAGCGTGTTATGAATATCCACCCGCTGTGTGGATCATGGATTCACGGATCACAGCGGTCTGGGATTAAAATGTACTGATCGGAGGATCACAGATCACTTTGATCGGTAGATCGTGGACGACACTGGTGTGACGTCTCACGTCTTATTGGCCCCAAGGTCAGGGACCACACTTTTAGGTGGACCATACTGACCTTGGGAGGGAGCACGATTGGGGGATCAAGCTGGAACCTAAGGGAGGCATGAAACACACAAATCCAACTGACAGATAAAACTGAAAATAAATGGAAGGATTACGAAAAGGTATCACGCTGGCCAAAGTTCTCTAACCACGCGTGTCGAAAGGAAAAAATAAAGTTACTTGGAAAACAAACGATCATCGGTAGCGAAGACCAAGGCATGAAATCAAGGCATGAAGTCAAGGCATGAAACCATTTCACATGGTCGCCTTGAGCAAATTATTGGGCATCCTCGATTAAACTGTTCCGCAAGTCACCAATCACTCTAACCACAAGAGAACAACCTAGCACTGAAACTGCACATCGGCTTAGCGCTGAGATCACAGATCCCTCAGAAGACCACTGACCAGGCCGGCAGACCGCTGACCAGACCGACAGACCGCTGACCAGGCCGACAGACCGCTGACTAGGCCGGCAGACCCCTGACCAGGCCGGCAGACCCCTGACCAGGCCGGAAGACCGGTGACCAGACCGACAGACCGCTGAACAGGCCGACAGACCGCTGACCAGGCCGGCAGACCGCTGACCAGACCGACAGACCGCTGACCAGGCCGGCAGACCGCTGACCAGGCCGACAGACCGCTGAACAGGCCGGCAGACCGATGACCAGACCGACAGACTGCTGACCAGACCGACAGACCGCTGAACAGGCCGGCAGACCGCTGACCAGGCCGACAGACCGCTGACCAGACCGGCAGACCACTGACCATGTCGACAAACCGCTGACCTGGCCGACAGACCGCCGAACACTCGGACGGCCGGCGAAAGATCCGCGCGCGCGCCCGCGGCCGCAGTTGCGCCGCTTGGCTGATGATGGACCGATAAACAGCCGGCGACGGGCCGCTGACGGTCCTGCTGCTGTCACGTGACACCTGAATGAGCTTCGTGATGCATCGCTGATCGTCGGGAGACGGCGGTGGGCGCTGACACGCCACAGGTCACCGGAGGTCACGACAGGTCGGACGGCGCGGCGCGGGCGGCGCTGGGGTGGTCGGCGCCGGTCCGTGGCGTGACCTCGACGGCTCAGGTGATCCGACCACGGGAGACGGACCTTTGTGGGCAATTGGAACGTCCGCGTTGGTAGCGGATCAATGGAGAAGGAAAGAGGATCAGGAAAGAGACACGACCACAGGACGTTAGTAACGCTAGGCGATGAACAGAGGAGGGAATGTAATTAGGAGGGAGACACGGTCACAGGAGTTACCCTCATACGAATATTAATAGAATATGCGTATCAAATATATATATACATATATATATATATATATATATATATATAATTTATATTATATATAATATACATATATTGTTATATATTATATATCTTAATTATATATAATATCTATATAAATATCTAGAAAATAAATAGGAGAAGATAGTGGAAAATAAGGAACATCATGACATGGAAAAGGGAAGAAGCGTCAGCCGCAACTGAACAATTCTTTAGAATTCAACACGAAGACGGAAAGGAAAAAGAAAGACCCAACGCAATTGTAGAGTCCGGGGTGGGGGTGAGAACCGAGGACAGGTACCAGGACAAGGAAAACACTTGAACAACGGAGAACAAGATCAGCATTTATCAGTGATCCCCTCGTCCATGTTGTTCCACTCCGGTGAGTTGCATCCCACCAATCTAACGGCGCAGCTTTCCGAAGGCGCAGCGCTGACACAGCCCATCGCTATCCCGCGCCGCTGCTGGCGCTGGCTCCGGCCGGCCGGGCGCTCAGCTGATCCTCTCCGCCAGCCCCGTGAGGGCCGTACCTGGGCCGCGCGCGTGCGCCGCGCGCCGACGGACAGCCCGTCGGCGTAAGTCTGCGCGCCTAATGAAGCCGATTCGTCTTGTTTCGCCAGACCGTTTCGCTGATTCGTTGCCCGCGCACGCATCCGACATAAATCCCTCGGCGGCGCAAGCGGCTGACGCGCGGTCAGTGACACCACGTGGCGCCGGAGGACACGCGCGCCCCGTTCTCACGTGGCGGCCGGCAGGCGCAGACGTGACCACGGCAGGAGCGAGGTTAGGCGGGAATGTAAGGCGAAAGGAACGTGGCTTCCGGGTTCCGGCATCGCCAGAGGAGGCTCCGGGCAGTGGCTCCTTACTTGGGCGATGCTCGTCAAGATCTAAAAAGTGAGCCCATCGGTCTTGAACGCGTGCTCGTGTGGTGATTGTGATCTTTATCCCACTCTCGGCTAGCGTGTGGGCTGGAAAATCTGGCCTTCATAGGCGAAATGTTTGCCGCATACCTGAAACAGCTTCCCGTCTATGATGCAGCGGAATGCAGCGTCCATGATAATCTCCAATAACCATTCCGCCTTAACTATTTTCCAAATCGCCGTTTTCACATCCAGCACGCCATCGATATCCGAAATCGGCACTTCGGTGCGCCATCACCAACGCCGCTGACCCTGACCTGGCGGCTCCGTCACGACATTGACCCTGACAGGCGCGCCGCCGCGCCGCCGGCGGGTCACGGATCCGGTGGCACGGCGCCCGGCCCGCGCGTCCGCGCCCGCCCGTAAACCATCGCCGATGGGCTACACATCGCGATGGGGCGGGTTATGGGAACGCGTGGAGCCCATTACTGCAGCGCGACGACGCGACGCTGGCAGGCTCTATCCACACACCGAGAGATGGAGGAAGCGCTAAATCGTGCCGAAGGTCAGACGATGAGGCGGTCTGCCGCGTGGTGAGGGCGGGGGTGACGACGACGGCGCTCGGCCTGGACATGACACGCATGGAACAGCGGGCATCTGGGCTACTGAGCTGGAATAGCGAACCTCATTGCACTTCCACAGCTCGCTAGACATCATCATGGCCATTAATACCACCAATGCCGACATGCGACTGTACAGTGTAAGGAACTGCAAATCTACCCCATAAGCCTCTGCCTGGGTCAGGTTTTCATCACCATTTCGCACCGTACGCAAGCTCTCACGGCCAGCTTCAGTCGTTGCCTACCGGCTAAAGACGGCGCGAAGGCAATTAATCGATAAGTGTCGACCCCGTTGTTGCCCCAGACAAGAGGTGCAGATGCCTGAATGACGTTGATTGTCTGAGCTGTCGGCGATGCAAAATGGGCTGCCAACGAAGCCGAGGAACAACATGGTGGAGCAGAACGAACGGAGGGAGTTCTCAGACATGGTCGGGTTAATTATGGAGCGGTAGGTTCACAGACTTCTAGGGCATACTGGTGTTTCTGCAATAAATGGAATGGGTTGTTTCGCCCCTCCAATCGTGCGTTGCATCCAAAACAACTCCATACTTAATGGATACATCTGAATGCATCTAAATTTGATACACCACTGCAATAACCTTGTCTTTCAGCTGAAAAACACGTGACGTGGCACTCACGGTACTTGCGACTTGCGTAAGGGCGGCAAAACCAAGAATCGATGCATGTTCCGAATGCTCATGCACGACCATGGAACTAGCCTCGACAAAAACGTGCCGCACGGACAACACAAGGAAGGTAGTGACGCAAACACGCGAGACGTACGAATAGGAAGTGAAATATAGTTGTGCGTAATACGGCGCGTGCAGGATTTTTCAAGGGATGGGGGAGAGGCGGTCAGGCCTTTGGCAAGGGGTTCTCGGCTGCAGGATCCCTTATTCTCAGCAGGCTGGAATTGCGTTCTTGGGGGGGGGGGGTTTACGAAGCTGGGTTTGGGCTTCTCCCTGCCAAGCGCGAAAGAGTACAGACCCAGCGTGGAAGTAGTGTCCTCCAGGCTGAAGGGAGGAGAGTGTCGGGTAGCCCCAATTGTCTGCCACATATTGGGTGCCCCATTGCGTGTCATGAATGGGCAGCACACTCGTCAGAACATGCGAAGCTCCCGCAAGAGCGCCCAAGAGGATACACAAAAGTAAATATTAGGTGCTATAGGCTACGTTTATGCATACACCTGCTACCGCCGTGACCAGCTTGTGTAAACACTTACGGCCTCAACGAAAGGCGCAACTGAAATACGCCGCTGCCAGCCCCTTTACTTTCAATAAATTTGACATTAGTCACCCCATCTCATCAAAACAGCCGGCACGGCGTTCATAAAAACGCAACATTAGCGCCGGTAAAAACCCAATAGCACTACCAAATGGCCGATACCATCTCGGGAGGGCCGAGCGCAGCGTCTGCCCTCTGTCAGACGGGCGACCCAACGAACGGGGCTGCGCCGTTTTTGCCAACGAAGAATGCATTCAGGCGGCGCAGCCATGGGTTGCCGTGGAGGCGGTGGCTGATTTTACGACCCGCTGCGTCACGTTCGCGCGTGATGGCAGGGACGCCGTTCCGACACGGCCAAACCGGCGGAGCGACAGCCCGCCGCCGGCACTGCCACTGTTTAGATTGAGCCATCCCACGGACTGGCGCCGCGGTGTCGGCCCCGAGCCGGACGCAAGCGAAGTGTCGCCCTGCAAGCGGACAGTCTGCCGCACACTGTGTCGGCCCGCCGCCCGCCAGGCCGTCCGGCTGACCTGCGCACGACTCAGCACGTGCTCGGCGCCGCCCACGGCGACGCGGGGGGCCACACACGACCGCGGCGCCAGCCGACCCTTGTCCAGCTCGTCAGGGCGCCGGCACACGACCTTTCGCCAGGTGGCGCCGACAGCAGATGGGAGCAGCTATATGAAGCGGCCTGAGCTACGGCCGGCTGTGGGTCGGAGATGAGGGGTGCTGAGAGGCGGCCTTCAGCAGAGCGGCATCGAGTGTTGTCCCACGTTATGTCGGCTCTGGGGCGCGTGTCATGCTCCTCTGCTGCGTCCTTTCGCTCTGGCTTCGACGACGAGACGGCCTGGCATGCAACTTCCCTGATCTTCATCTTGCACCGGATGGTATCAGCCCGTTAATCTAATGGAGCGTGCTGACATTCCGCACGCCAACGCTCCCTCCAGGCCACGGCGTCATGATCGCCAGGATGCAGCAAACCGGTGAGCACCGCCGACAGGCGCTAAGCAACGGCCTGTGCCGACGGCGGGGTGGGAGGGATGTTGAGGGTTTGGGGCGGGGCAGAGCTCTGGGCCCAGTCCGAGCACCTGCGCCGGCCATCCGGCGGGCGCCCGGCCGTCCACCACCGGACCTGGCCAAACAAACACGGCCGACACAGGACCGCCGCGGCCCGCGTCGTGACAGGTCTAGACAGGCTCTGACTGGCGTCCGTCTCAGCGGCCGAACACCGGCGGCGCGCGGCGGTGAGCACAGCCTCTGACGACACGAAGGAGACCGTCAAACGCATGGCAGTGCTTAGTGTCTTTAGGGGGTCTTACTCCCTCGCTCCAATGTGCGTTTCGGCACCCAGTGCGAGGCACAGATGGCTCCCAAATACGCTAAAAAACGCTCAAACTAAAAATCCAGGGACACATCCCAGTGGGTATGTGAGGCCTCTGACAAATCGTCCATGGGCGTGTCCCATTATCAACAAATTTTTAGTGGGCGTGCCCCATCCCTAACATATCATCAGTGGGCGTGTTCCATCCCTAACAGATCGCCAGTGTGCGTGTCCCGTTCCCAACAGATCGTCAGTGGGCGTGTCCCGTTCTCAACAAATCTTTGGTGGGCGCGCCCCACCCCTAACATATCATCAGTGGGCGAGTCCCATCCTAACAGATCGCCAGTGTGCGTGTCCCGTTCCCAACATATCGTCAGTGGGCGTGTCCCATCCCTAACAGATCGTCAGTGGGCGTGTTCCATCCCTAACAGATCGCCAGTGTGCGTGTCCCGTTCCTAACAGGCCGTCAGTGGGCATGTCCCGTCTCTAATGGATCGTCAGTGGACGTGTCCCGTCCTTAAGGGAAATGTTCCACATCTGAAGGCATGAACCAAACATCAGACATGAAGAAAGAGGCTCACTTATAACTATTGGTTTACTTTTAAGTGAAAAAAGACTACTCGAGACAGCACAATTCCCTGTTCGGTAAATGTGTCCCTCAATACGTCATTGTTTGATTACGTCATCGCATCTTGCACAACATTGATTGAGAGCCAACTGATGGCCTTTAAACCGTGAAATCGCGCTCACAAACGCCAGATATGATCGACTCGACCATCATACTTTTCTCGGCCTTGACAGCCGCATGGCTTATGGAATGACATATATGAATGACGTTATTGACGTCCTGAATACCAAGGTGACTTTGAAATGATCTCCCCACTTTCGCGGGCATGCAGCCCAAAAACTGGAGGGACTTAAGCCTTTAAAAGGACAGGGCTGTGAACTGCACCGAAAGGTCTTTAAGATAGCTATTTCGCCATACAAATGGGGAACACTCCCTTTCACAGATCGTCAGTGGGCATTTCCCGTCCCTAACAGATCGTCAGCAGGTATTCCCCGTCCCTAACAGATTGTCAGTGGACGCATCCCGCCTATGGTATTTCAGTGGGTGTATCTCGTCCGTGACATACAGTCAGTGGGCATGTCTCGTCCGTGACATAAAGTCAGTGGGCGCATCTCGTCCGTGACAGATAGTCAGTGGGTGTATCTAAGTCATGACAGATAGTCAGTGGGCGTATCTCTTCCATGACAGATCATCAATGGGCGTATCTCATCCGTGACAAACAGTCAGAGGGCGTATCTCGTCCATGGCATAGGTCAGTGGGCGTGTCCCGTCAGAGCTCCCGCCCGTCAGACCCGTGCCGAGAATGTCTCCGCGCGTCGGCGGCGTCCACCCCGCCCTACCGTCGCCGCCTATTCCCGGCCGGTCGGCGGACACTGATTCAGAACAGCGCGCCGTGGACAAACGACGGCACGCGCGCCGCACAGCCAAGACAAACACCGGCGGCAGCTGCTGGTGCCGCGCGTCACCGCCGCCACTGGGTCAAGGGTTGTGCCGGCGTACAAAGCGTCCGCGGTGCCGGGCGGCGGCGAGGCGGCGCGGCGCCCGGCGCGGGTAAGGTCGGCACCTGTTCCCCCAGCGCACCGGCCGCTCGTTTGAAGCGCGCGGGCCGGCCGCGCCGGCCGGAGAGCGGCTGTGTTTATTTGCACTGCGGCGAATAGGGTTAATCGGATGATGATGTGTGCACGAGCCGAGCGAGCAGCCACCTGCCGCGCGCGGCTCAGCCCATCCGGTGACCGATTGATCGAGGGGAGGTGGCTGAACTCGGCGCCGGGCGCGCGGGGCGGACGCCGGGAGACGCCGGCCCAGACTGCAGGCGGCCCGGCAGGCTCGCACATACCGCAGCGGGGCTGGAGATCTGGCCTGCTGATTTGCAGGGTCATTTCCTCACACCGGCTTGTGGTGAGCAGTGCATTCCCGGCCGCATACCGCTGACTGATGCCATAAGGCATCCCCTGTCGGACACAGCAGGGCTCGTGCTCAGTTGCCGGCCATTACGTGCAACGTTTCGGCATTCGAAGCTACACGTTTCGTATGACGCCCCCAGCAACGCCGTTGAATAGCGATGTTAAACTCGCCGAGCCGTGTAAAACGAGCTGTATTCAGGGCTGACGGCGTCAAAGCCACCGACCCTCACGAACAGACCAGATGAACGACCGCGGCGCAGAGTTCACGCGCCGCACTCTCGCTGTGAATAGCGCCGGGTGATGCCTGGACGGCGGCTGCGGCCCGGGCGCCGCGACTGCTGCGTGAGCCGCATGACAAGCCGCGCCGCCGCCGCCGCGCCGCCGCCGTGGGGTGACGCCCGCACGCGCCGCCGCCGCCGCGCCGCCGCCGCCGCCGCCGCCGCCGCCGCCGCGGGGTGACGCCCGCACGCGCTGACAGCCACCCGAAGGACCCAGCCGCCGCCGCCGCCGCCGCGGGGTGACGCCCGCACGCGCTGACAGCCACCCGAAGGACCCGGCCGCCGCGGCGCCGTCCCCGCCCCGGCTGTCGGCCTCGCTCGGCGGTCGCGCGCGTCGCAGCGTCGCGCGGGTTAAGGCGGCGCCGCGCCGGCGCGCTGCTGCAGCCGACAATGGCCGATTACGGCGACGTGTCCATGGAGCGTCCCGAGCGCCCGGCCGCCGGCGGCCGGCCCCCCGGCACGGCGCCGCCGCGGAGGCGCGGTCGCGGCTGCCTCACAGCGTGTCACTAGTCTTGGCACCGACGCGGCACCAGTCTTGGCACCGGCGTGGCACCAGTCACGGATCACCATCGTGTCACTGCGTCACCACCGCACCAGTGTCGGCGGCGCCGGCTTTGAAGCGCCGCCACGGCGGCAAGCCGGCCATCACCGGGCCACCGTCAGCTTCCGGAACTCGTTGAACTTCTCCAGGTACATCTGGATGGTGTCCGTGGGACTGAAGACGGAGTTCTGGCGGTTCTGAGGACACAGGGCGGACGATTCTTATCTTGTTGCTTCGCGCCCGTGGCTGTCGGCTTTAACGCCGCGGCTCCAGATCCAGCAAAACAAACAACAGAAATCGCGCATCGATCGTACAGCGTTCTCAGTACCATAAACAAGGACCCACGATCGAGACAGATTCATAAACAGCTTAGAGCAATCGTCCGACGCTGATGTTCCCAATCCATCGACACCAGAATCAGTCAGGTTCAGCAGAGGCTGTCCCCAGCTGGTCCCGACCGCAGCCAAAGTCCCCCGCGCCTCAGCACCAAACCTGACCACAGAGCGACGCCAATGCATTTGCGGTTGTTCGACAAACATGCGAACCAGACCGACGCAGTTGGTTGAGTGTGCCAGCAATGTGTAAGCCGGTAACGACCGATAACGTCGGTGGGAATTACCGCCCGAGGGGCACAAAACACCCGGTGACTCCGATCGCCGAAGGATCGCGACGCTCAGTAGAGGGGAATTTAGACTTTAGGGCGCGCCGACTACAATAGTCAAATGGCACCCAAAGCCAAGGCCACGCAAGGGCAGGAGTTGGGTTGGAAGTTTACAAACAAGCGTGGCTCATCAGCTTCCACGCCGACATGTCCGCACAAAGCCAGCGCCACCGGAAACAGCAGAATACGCTAATGTCTCCATGTGCTAAGCCCTAGCTTGACTTCCGGGCGACGCAATGAACGCCTTTATTTGTCTAACAATACAGCTTACAAGACACGTTATCCAAGAGCGAGCATTACAAGAAGCAAAGAAGGCTTCAAGGCGACAGCCCATGCCATCCGACCTCTTTTTCATGTCCGAGAACGGCAGGAATCCCACCATTCTGGCATTTCTAAAAAAGCGTCCCGCCCAAATTGGCACCCCGGCGCGACCCTTCCGCCGGTCCCCCGACGGAGCGAAGGCCGCCGCGCGCGCCGCCAGAATGTCGAGGTGAGCGGTCATCCGAAATAGTGGCGGCGCCTGCCGAAAACAAACAGCCGTAAATAATCAGCTGAAGCGGGCCGCCGCCGCGGCAGCGGCGACCCGTCGGCGAGCCTCTGACGCGCCGGCGACCCGCCCTCCTCACGCGACGTCGGGGGAGGGGGCGGGCAAGGTCGCCGCCGCCGGCCCGCCCGGCACCGCTCATCTCAACAGTCCAGCTGCGCCGGCGGCGGCGGCGGCGGCATTCCGGGTCGCGCCACGCTCACCACCGCGCGCTCGTGCAGCCGTCCAGTCGTGCGGCACGCCGCGGCCTTGGCGCACGGCACGGCACGTGCGGCGCCGTGCGCCCGGCCGGCGTCGGACGCATTCGTCTGAGCTGGCACCAGAGTTCCCGACCCGGACCCTGATCCCAGCGTCGGCGAATGCGCGGCCGTCGGACGCATTTGTCTGAGCTGGCACTAGAGTTTCCGGCCCGGACCCTGATCCGAGCGCCGGCGAACGCGCGGCCGTCGGCCGAGTCTGAAGGGAAACGGCTCACGGAGAGGAGCGCCCGCTTAGCGGCGCCTACAGGCTGAGCGTGCGCCTGAGCCGGGTCCTGGCGCGCCGGAAGGCGGAGGCGTCTCGGTGGCTCTCACAGGCCGGGGTCCGCCGGGGAAGGGGCCGATGGGCAGCTCTGCCGACCCGCTGTCACGCGGTCTGCCGCCCCCGGCTCTCTCTGGCCCGATAGTCTGGTGTGGAGAGGACAGGAGCAGTAATGCCACCCCCAGACATGATCGGGACTGAAAGAACCGGGACAGAAACGAGTAACCTTAAAATGGCCGGAGCCCTTCCAGTGTGTCTGTGCCAAGCCTGGAAGAGGCCGCCGATGAGGTAGAACCAGACCCTCTTCAGCCCACCCATGACGGCGTTGGAGGACGCCGACACTTATTACGCCGGCCAAGGACGAGTCATAGCTCACATAGTCTGTCTGGGTCGGAGCTGCGAGCTCACTCAGCCTGTCTGAACCGGAGCTGTGAGCTTACTCAGCCTGTCCAGGCCTGACTCGGGCTGGCGCGAGCGCGGCCGCCTGTCTCATTAGTCACGGCCGGTGCCGCGTCGACGTCCCGGGACCGGCTTCCATCGGGGCGCTGATCAATTAGCGTCGGCCCGCTCCCGCAGCCGCTGCGGCACCGTCCGACGGCCAGCCGAGGCGCGGTGGCGGCGAGACACGTGCCGCGACCCTCGGACCGGACAGCGACGCGGTGTAACGCAGCACGCCTGCGAATGCCGCCGCCGGCGCCTCAACTGCCCGCCGCGCGCTCGCGGCACCGCGCGCTCGCGGGCGGTGTAACGCGCGCCAGGAGCCGGCGCGACGGAAAACACGTGCCATAATGGTGCACCCGGGTGGCGTGTAACCACGGCCTCTGTACAAGCTGGGCTGAGCAGCTTCCCAGCGGCACAGTCCGCGCAACGGATCGCAGCCCGAGCCCACCGTCTGAACGGCTTGAAACTGCAGCCGTCTCACACCCAGCCGGCGGCTGGCGCACGTCGTCCGGGGCCGGCTGGCCAGCAGTCACCGGCCCTGACCGGCGACCACCGGCCCTAACTGGCGACCACCGGCCCTGACCGGCGACCACCGGCCCTGACCGGCGACCACCGGCCCTGACCGGCGACCACCAGCCCTGACCGGCGACCACCGGCCCTGACCGGCGACCACCGGCCCTGACCGGCGACCACCGGCCCTAACCGGCGACCACCGGCCCTGACCGGCGACCACCGGCCCTAACCGGCGACCACCGGCCCTGACCGGCGACCACCGGCCCTAACCGGCGACCACCGGCCCTGACCGGCGACCACCAGCCCTGACCGGCGACCACCGGCCCTGACCGGCGACCACCAGCCCTGACCGGCGACCACCGGCCCTGACCGGCGACCACCGGCCCTGACCGGCGACCACCGGCCCTAACTGGCGACCACCGGCCCTGACCGGCGACCACCGGCCCTGACCGGCGACCACCGGCCCTGACCGGCGACCACCAGCCCTGACCGGCGACCACCGGCCCTGACCGGCGACCACCGGCCCTGACCGGCGACCACCGGCCCTGACCGGCGACCACCGGCCCTAACCGGCGACCACCGGCCCTGACCGGCGACCACCGGCCCTAACCGGCGACCACCGGCCCTGACCGGCGACCACCGGCCCTAACCGGCGACCACCGGCCCTAACCGGCGACCACCAGCCCTAACCGGCGACCACCAGCCCTGACCGGCGACCACCGGCCCTGACCGGCGACCACCGGCTCTGACCGGCGACCACCGCCCCTGACCGGCGACCACCGCCCCTAACCGGCGACCACCGGCCCTGACCGGCGACCACCGGCCCTAACCGGCGACCACCGGCCCTTACCGGCGGACGTCGCTCCTGGCCGGCGTGTGCCACCATTGACGGACAGATGCGGGCACCGACTGGCTGACCCCAACAGCCATCACCAACACCATCCAGACCGAACAACAGCCGCGCAGGTCCCGCGCTGAGCCCGGAGCCGAGACTGGCGACAGCGACCGGTGTGGAGGTGCGCTCACCTGGATGTACGGCGGCAGGGTGGAGGGCACCGTGCTGCCCAGGAAGGACTGCATGAACTCCCAGACCATCTCCCAGCAGAGCGCGGGGACCACGCAGGCCAGATACGACACCTGAGGACAGGGGGGAGGGGGTACAGCGCGACGGGTCCGCATCCGCACGACAGTCCACACGCAGGTCGCACGTGATGCCGGGGACGAGCGTGCCATGTGGGCGCCGCAGCACTGCAGCCCCACACAGACCACGAACCTTAAAGAACGCCCCATTCATACTACTTGAAACGGCCCAGCTCTCAGCGAGGTTTTCCCAACAGTGAGTCTCGGCGTGGCTGCGGGATCTAAGCCAGTGAGTGCGAGCGAACCATTCCCCAATTAAGACCAGCGCTCCCATCTGATCTCCGCGTCCGTGTCAGCCGGCCTGGCGGCGTGCCGCGGCGGCCCTGGAGGCGGGTGGCCGGGGATAACTCAGCCGGCGGTGACGCCCCCGGCCTGGAGGACGGGGTCGTCGGGCGGCGGCGCTCCATCACGGAGAGAGAGAGGCCCACCCACACAGCGGAGCGGCGTCCGGGCGAGGCTTCCGTGTCAACAGAGGAGGGAGGGAGGGGGGAGGGAGGGAGAGGGAGAGAGGAAGAGAGGCAATGAAGGAAGGAGGAAATGGGAGGGAGAGGGAGGGAAGGAGGGAATAAATGGGAGGGAGAGGGAGGGAAAGAGGGGGGGGAGGAAAGGAGGGAGGAAATGGGAGAGGGAAAGAGGGAGGGGGGATGTGAAGGAGAGAGAGAGTAGAGAACGCGAATTAAGTACGCAGTCAACGGAGGGGTGGCGAGAGGGGAGTGTGAGGGGAGTGGAAGGGAAAAAGGAGATGCCTGAGACAGAGGAAGGAGGCGGAATCGTCCACACATGTACACAGAGCGCAAACACGACACAAGCGTTGTCGCTAATGGAGGCAAGGAAATCGTTCTCCAAGTGCAGCACAGGCGTGGGAAATAGCGCCCCGTCCCGCGTCAGCCCTCCTTCTCCCACCGCCCCAAGTCTTAGGGATATCTCCACGAGAATATCGTGATCCTTTACTGGTCATATATAGGTCCTACGTACTATCAGATCAAGAGCCCATACACCAAAACCACCATCACGACCCAGCTTAACCATTAATTCAAGGTTTTACAGCCAATGTAAATCTTGTACCATGTTAGGATCTTTCAAAACATGCTATAGCATTGATGATTCAAAGTCGTCGTAGCCGCTGCTTACGCACGCAGCCACTGAGTCAGAAAACGCACCATCCTCAACCCATCAACAATTTACACTCGTGTAACGGTCCCATGACAAGCTTAGTCCCCAGCGGGATGCTTCTACACAGACACTGCGGTTGGAGCTCACGACTGCTGGTCCTGACAACCTCCGGTCATTCGCACCTCCACTAGAATGCCCTTGAAGCTGCCGGACATGGTCACACTGCCGAGCTTGACCACGAAGTCGCCCATCTCGTAGCGGTTGCCCTTGGACTCGATGCGCGTCTGCTTCTTGTTGGACGTGTACAGGAGCGCCACCTTGGGCAGCAGCGCGTCCAGCAGCGTGTCGGCCACCAGCACCGGCTGCTTGGCGCCTCCCTCCAGGATGGCGAACACGCTGGCCGGCTCCTCCGTGTTGTGCAGCACGTTCAGGATCCGTTGCGAGTTCCCCGGCACTGTGGAGAGTGTCGGTGTTAGCGCGACAGGTAGCGCACGCCACCGGGTGCGGTCGCCTAGGTAACTGCGGTCGGTCCAGCACGCGTCTAGACCTGATGGTTGTCGAGGCCCGCGACGCGGCAAAGGTCGACTGTCACACGTATCAGTGTACTATTTGAGTGGCATGTGTGACGCGTAGCAAGGAAAATTGCGGTGCCATCCGCTGCGTTCGCCGGACACTTCACGGACGGCGCAAACGTGCCACGCTAGCCGCACCAACACCCCGCAGCGACGCAAAACAGCACTGCGGAATTGGAATAGCGCATCCTTTCTCACGGCAGATGCGAGGGACGGCTGCGACTCACATGTGGATTTGGTACCTGGGACGCTCAGGACCCGTTGACATAATCCCTGATCAGAAGCATCTCAAGAGGTCCTGAGCTAAGCGACTTCCTCCTACGCTGCGGGGAAATTTTAAGTTTAATTTAAGATAATTTATTATATTATATCATTATATTATATATTTATATTATTATATATTATATATTTATATCATATTATATTATATATTTATCATATTATATAATTTAAGTTAATTCAAGTTAAATTCTAAGTTGAACGGCAGGAGCCGGCCGCTCAGCTTTTTCGGACGTTTTTTGCGGATCACCATCAGGTGTCAGAAACCACAGCATTTGAGAATGCACGAATGCATCGTCTACAATCCATTAATCAACGCCAAATTGTCCCGCCTACAGCAACGTAAACAACCGACCCGGAAAGGGCCTGCGTAGCCTTACGAACGCCTTCCAGTGCACTAGTCGCTGGGTCTGAACCAAGACAAAAGCGACCATATCACCACACAGGTGGATGGCCAAATCGTCTATGGCCAAAGCCAGGCCAAAATAATTGCACCTTTTTAGTGTTTTCGTTACAATGAACGTAATCTATGACCTCCCCAGCACCTCGGCGGCTGACATGGCCAGGCCCGTTTACCAGCCCACTCTCAGGCGATCATTCCAGTCTCAGCTCGGTAACTGGCGGCTCGTCCTTGCCAGCGGAAAGGCGCCGTTGGGAGAAGGTGTATTTCTCGGCTGAGTAACAGCCTCACAAAGAGGGACAGTGTCAGACTGGGGACAGGATTCCTCCTCTGACAGAAGACACGTCGTTCCCCTAACCACCGAGTACGGGGATCACTTGCTCAGCCAACCTCCACCCAGAAGTGTTTGTTAGCCGAGAAGCTGATCAGATGGGCGAGATGAGAACCTAAGGTCTGCGAGCACACCACAAGCATTCCTCAATGGTTTTAGTGATGCCAGAGAGCAAAGAGCATATCATATGCGCATACCTACTCTGGTGAAAGAAGCTGGATTATATCATATGACCGACCCCACGACGCTGGTGTTGATCTCACAGGAATTAGCGGGCAGTTTCCCAACGTACCCGACCGCGCTGAATGGTTCGTTTACATATCCTGCTCGGGGTGACACTGGGTCGCGACGGATGCACTTGCTCTTACTTCACCCTGGCGTCCTTGTTTTGCGTTCTAAAAGGCCATTGCAACAGCCAATTCGCATCGTAAGTTTTTGCGGACCATAGGTCGCGGCCGTGCCCAAACAAACTCCGGATAAAAAGCTGTCATGCCGTTTCTCATCCCAAGCTCCAGATAACTTCCGGCGAACGAAGTGCAGCTCCGGGCGCGGGCGGCGAGCGCTTAGTGTCAGCATCGCGCAATGCCTGCGCAATGATGCACGCGCCCAAGCGTGATGCTGAAGTTTTGCAGACAGCGGACCGCTCTGAAAGCTACGCACTTGGACACGCAGTTTTTAAATTTATATACCCTCTGGGAAGTTGCGTCAACACATCGCTTTAAAACGATTATTGCTCGCGGATGACCCCTACCTTATCAAATGATAAGATGCCTCTCCCCAGCCCCAACTTTCTGTCTAGAAGTGTTTCCAAAGCAGGTCAACAAGAGGCCAAGTCTCTGAAGTAGATCAACCAGTAAGACATCATTCTCCCGCAGCCCCGCCCAATGGCCGCCCGGCCAGGGGCGACGGATTGTTGTGGTGGGGGGGGGGGGGGGGGCAATGGACAATCGTCCGTTAATTTGACAAAACATGAGCAAATGTCGCGCTCTTCCGCTACATGGAGAAACAACGACAGTGTCCAGGATCCGGCGCTGTTCGGCACAGGGTCTACAGCTCTTGCTTGGGCACGGGTCGCCGGCAGCCGACGCTCCAGTTCCGCTCCCGCGCGCCGGAGCCGGCCCGGCCTGGGCCTGCCCGTGACCTCGCGGGGCCGCCGGGCACAGCGCTGATTGTCATGCGTAGACGCTCCCCAGTCACCGCCACACCATCAGAACTGGCTGTCAGTGGCCCGCCGGAGCCAGCCCGGCCTGGGCCTGCCCGTGACCTCGCGGGGCCGCCGGGCACAACGCTGACTGTCATGCGTAGACGCTCCACAGTCACCGCCACACCATCAGTACTGGCTGTCAGTGGCCCGCCGGAGCCGGCGATGGCAGGCAGACGCCGACGAAACACGCCCAGGGCGAACGCTGGCAGGCTGGCGAAGACACGGGCCCGGGATCATGGTGGCCTCAGGGACTGATAGTAGGTGCGTACATGCCCGACTGGCGGCCTTACCAGTAGCACCACAAGACACATAACAGTAAAAAGCCAAGCATCACGAAAATCGTTCCAAAGCAACTGTGCGCTTCTGAAGTCAACGTGCTCAGCATGATTTTGTTATCTCCCAACAACTTAACTACGTGAAGTCCTACACCAGCGTCTTCTGTATTTACTGCAGGTGTCATTGCTTAAATAACGACCGAACAAATTGACCACACAACTATAGCTGTCCAGTTTGCGGAACATGACTAACTTCGTCCACAGCAAGGTTTTCACCGGAAGCTCACCATTCTTAGTCCCCGCCCACACCGCAATTGCCGGAACAGAGACACAAAGTCGACTCAGCGGAACAGCGGTGGCAGCACGGGCGCGGCAGACGCACGGGTGCGGACAGACGGAAGTGGACTGGAAGGGGGAGGGGGCGGGGGATGCAAGGCCGACTGTCCCGGTGGTGCAGGTGGGCGGGCAGGGAGAGGGGAGGCCGGCACGCGCGCGCGCGGCCCGTTTGAAGCCCACATCACAGCGCGACAGGACGGCGGGGCATGAAGGACCCCGCCGGCTGACGTGTCAACGGCGCACGTGAAAAATGACGCACCGCACGACCGCTTTGCAAAGATTGAAACCGTTACACGCGGAAAACAGGCTTGTTGTGAGCCAGTGCGTGCGTTCTGGCGCGTGTGGCGGGAAAATCACAACAGATCAAAGCGACGCGCCGCTGCAATCGTGAGGAAGAACACAGACCCACCAATACGGAATATTCAAAGGCATTTCCAGCAGTTACACGACCAATGCATGCCAAAGACGGGGCGCGGAGCGGGGAGGGGCGATGGGCGAGAGGTGAGCCCCCAACTTTCTGAAAGTATAACATTGAGCGTTGGCTACTGGCGCTGGCTGGAGAGAAATGATACACAGCACATCCTATCACCCCAAAATTCTGAGCACTTTCGCTGACCGTACGCCAAAACAAAGGCCACAGCCCTTCATAATTTTCGGTCGCGGTTTCTCAGTCGTTTAAAATAATATTGAGACTTTGTGTTTTTTCTCATTTAACTCACACATAACTTATTACAAGCCCCAGTGCACTTGATAACGACTTCACAGGGGGTGGCGGAGGAGGGGGGGGGGGGTGCGGAGGTAATATACAGTATTGCTTCCGCAATACGCACAATACTCCGGGCAATACATAGATTTTTGTAAACCGTTACAGTCATTGTGAAACAGCTTATATGTTTGAAGCCAAACAATGTCACACCACTGTTGTCACGTGTCTCGGTGGCCAGAAGTGACACACGTGAATGCTAACAGGATGATAGCAGCGGATCAAGTGAGCAAAGTGTGTGCATCGTCTAAGTCCAGGCGCAAGAGATCGGTTAACTACGAACCAGGGTCGCGTGGCTACATACTTTGTATGGCAATGCTTACGAGTCCGAAAGATGCATTTATAATATGGGACATTTTGTAAGTCACACGCACCCTGTCACCCTGTCATACTGAACGGGGGTGCCATGCACGAATGCTCGTGACATCACGGGGGAAGTTGTTTATTTGTTCTAGTTACGCCCCTGGATTACCATTCGTGGGGTCTAAGGTTCGTACAATTAGTTTCAAATAAGTTCAAACCTTAATAAAAAATTGTATTTTAAATGACATAAACAACTTTTAGACTGCATAAACATCTATCAATCATTACTTAAAACGGCTAGGAAAGCGTTAGCTTAGCGGAAAATACAATATAAAATAGCATAAAGCCAGAAATTGACGATGTTCTCAATTTACCATGAGCTGCAACATCTTGCTTATGGGAAGAGCCAGGTTGGACCGGGCATCACATCTTCGGAGTGAGCTAAATTCACAATGTAAATTGTGATCGACGCATAAAAGTCAAGCAGAGAGAGATGTTATGCTGCTTTGTCGCCTTGGGGGACATATCTCGGTCGACCTCCTCCCCACCCCCACCCCACCTGACCAGTGATGCAAAAAAGCCACAAGAACGCAGGTCGATATCGACGACAAATACTATGTAACATGACAATACGTCCCACGTCAATAGCTAACGCGACTTCATAAGATTACGTATCATTATGCCTATCGCATCATGATAACTATGATCTCGTAATTATGTGAGCACACACGTGTGGCTTCATTATCGAACATATGCAGCTGCGTGATAACACGTGCGATTACATGAGCATACGTAACTAACGATAGCAGGAGTCTTGTGCACCCTGGAACAACTACGTTGTCACCATGTCCATTTCTACGAAATCCGCAACTGGTGACAGCAGCGCACGTGACGCGCATCAGATGCCGCCAAACCAAGCCAGGCGCAGAACGACGAAGACCTCTACGAAATCATCTACAACTGTCGCCGTGTCGCGACGCTTGGAAAGAAAACAGAGCAAAACAGACCGCCTTCGAGTAAGCCGCTAATTTCTGGACCGACAGCCGTAAGCTGGAGAAATGGTTCCAGTTGTTTTTCCTTCGGGTTCGTCAAAACAAACAAAACAGCGCCAGCAAATCCTGGCACGAAGAGCTCCCTGATCCCTCGGTCCCTGAAGAGCTTCAGTGCGGACACAGCCCACAACAGGACAGGCTCACGGCGGCCGCCGGAGAGCAATGCATCCCAACAGCGGACTCAGACTCGACGGCACACCGGCACACTGCTGTCCTGTCCTTCAGCGCGGACACAGCCCACAACAGGACAGGCTCACGGCGACCGCCGGGGAACACTGCATCCCGACAGCAGACTCAGACTCAACGGCACACCGGCACACTGCTGTCCCTGCTGTCCCTGCTGCGGGTCCCGTCACCGCTGTCCTGTCCTTCAGCGCGGACATAGCCCACAAAAGGGCAGGCTCACGGCGACCGCCAGGGAACACTGCATCCACACAGCAGACTCAGACTCGACGGCACACCGGCACACTACTGTTCTGTTCTTCAGCGCGGACACAGCCCAAAACAGGACAGGCTCACGGCGACCGCCGGGGAACACTGCATCCCGACGGCAGACTCAGACTCGATGGCACACCGGCACACTGCTGTCCTGTCCTTCAGCGCGGACACATCCCAAAACAGGACAGGCTCACGGCGACCGCCGGGGAGCACTGCATCCCGACAGCAGGTTCAAGGCTCGATGGCACGCCGGCACACTGCTGCCCCTGCTGTCCCTGCTGTGGGCCCCGTCACCGCTGTTCTGTCCTTCAGCGCGGACACTGCCCACCACAGGATAGGTTCCCGGCGACCGCCAGGGAGCACCGCATCCCAACAGCAGACTCCGACTAGACGGCACACCGGCACACTGCTGTCCTGTCCGACTTAAATGTTCCCAGGTGCATTACTCGTCGAATTGAAACCGCGCAACTCCAGTGGTACGTTTGGAGCGGATGCCGTGCGCAGCAAGCTCGAATGGGGCATTTACTCACGGGATTTACATCTAAGGAATCCTGAATTTAAATCTAAGGAATCCTGAATTTAAATCTAAGGAATCTTAGTCATAGTCTCTCTAGTCATAGGCATTCACACCTAAGGAATCGCGAGCACAAAGTCAGGCCTTCAAACCATTCCGACAAACCAAGCCAACAAGCCAACGATCGTTTTCAACAATCAGCGCTAATGGCTGTGACAGCCAAGTGTCGGCCAACCAAGCGCTAAACTCCGCTCTCATCCGCTGCACAATGCATCACATTCGTCTCCACTAGTCTCCACTAGTACACACGCTCGGGTCCCACCACAGCACCGGCAACCCCTGCCTGATCGCCGCGAGTGGGGCGGGGTGGAGGTGGGGGGGGGGGGGGGGCGCGTGACCAGAACCCGTCCAGCGGCCGCGGCCCGGGACCGTGTCGCGGGCGGAGATCCGAGGGGCCGGCGCTGGCGCCGCCGGCCGCAGTTCCGCCACTTGGCGCGCTCACAGAATCAATCGGCCGCCACCGGCGGCGCACGGCGGCGCCGCCTCGGACCGGGCGAACAGACCGGCCGCCGTGGGACGGACCGGCCGTGTCGGGCCCCACGCCACACGATCCATACTTTGTACTACGTCTCGGCACGCGTGAATCTTCACAGGACACTTTTTGCATGCATAAACAGAGCGCGACACACATCTCCACGCCCCTTTCATGGAGCACAAGTGCATTTTTGGGAACATTTGAATTAGCATATTTGCTGGTGTTGCGTGAAACTAATTCCTTCCATGACCACACCCGTGGATTCGTCAAGATGTTGTCTGCAAGGCGCAGAGAGGCCCGCCTGCTCGCTGCTCCTGTCACTGAGCCTGCACCTAGGTGGATGACTGTGCAATCTGCTCAGGGCAGCTCGATGTCTAAACACCGAGCGACACCCTGCGGCGCCCGCACCACCCAGCTCCGTCCACTGGGATGGGTCCCGCATCCGCCCACAGACAACCGCAACAGACCGGCGGCCCGGCAGAGTCCCGAGCGCTGCTCCGGCGCTGCCAACACCCGCCAGTCCCCGCTTCACACCTGCCGGGGGCATCCAATACAAGCCGCCCGCACTTCGGGAACCGGGCCGTTGTGACGGATGGTGGCGGCTGAGAACTGAGGCACGCGGCTGACCGCCGGTGCGGGAGGCGGGCTGAGCCCAGCGGTACACCGGCGGCGGAGACGGCGCGCCGCCAGCTCCGGGCTCCGCCGCTCCTGACTGCGACTCAGCTGTCTGTTCACGGCAGAGGGCAGGAGTCGAGCAGCGGCCGTGTACCAGACCTGCGGCCCGGTCTTCACCGAACGCACGTTGCGTCACATGGCTAGTTTTGCATTCGCCCAGTCGAATGGGGACAGAGCCTATCGAGATCATGCTTCTCCTGCGACCCGAATCTGGGGCCACCAGGTTGAATACAAATGTACGGGAAGCGGGGCTACGAATAGGAAAGAACCGAACTTGCCCAACATTAGAACTGATCACTTTCTTCTTTTTTTCATCGGTCATGGACTCTTGTTTGTGGGGCGATATATGATGGTGGTCGTACCTAACCTTAATCATGGATGACTAAAGATGACAAATCATCATGATCATGATGGCTAAAGGTCCCCCCGATTCGCGCCGTTGCTCGCATGTTGTACCGTACCCACCTCTACCAACGGTGTTTGTTGCGCACATTTTCGTCGCTTCGCTCGTTCATTAACGTGTGTGTGTGTATGCGTCCGCGCTGGCCAATCGCCTGTCTCGTGTACGTGGTGATTCACGTGTGAATAATGCACGTTTTGGACTGACATTGCAGCATCGTCAACCGCCAAAGGTGTCAGCAGCTCTGAGACCCCGCTGCTGATGGTTGCAACAGAGGAGATGTCTGATTCTAAATAATCGTCTACTTCCATAAATATTATCTTTTGTGCTGGATTAAATGAAGGGAAGCTGGGGTTTCGGAAAAGTAGCTTAAACACTGTGTGGACAAACCCCCGAGACGTACAGTAATTGGTTATAGTCTATTTTTGAGAAGCTTGAAATTTCTCTTCATTTTCGAACATTTTTTACCATTGTTAATCTACAGGAGTATTTTAAGCTAGCCATACCTAAAATTAAAAAGTCACAGTAATACGTCATTGATAGGGGTCTTAAACTCACCATCAGGGTCGTCAGTAACGCGGCAAACAGTTGACCTTCAAGGGAAGGGTATCGAAAATGTGTTAAGGGTTACAATGGCAGATGTTGTCTTAAAAAAAAACAATGCATCCATTGGCAGGCGTACAATTTTTACCAAAACAGTCACGTAATACTGTTGTACGTGCGGCCCACAAATCTTATCTCCTTCCTAGCGAAAAACCGGCTCATAGGTGGTGCTGCCTCTGCGTGGTCACGCTTAACAATGGGAAGTTACCGATGCCTTAATCCTGCAATGGATTTCGGCACGTGAGCGCAATACATAGCTTGAATCGATGAGCCACAATACGGCATGGATAATTGCGCGTTGAATACTGCTTCTATCCAAAGGGTGTTAACACAGCACGAATCCACGCTACTTAAGCTTTGACTCCCCGGAAATGTTACAACACAAACGGTGAATGGCTGCCAAAACGGCAGGTTGCACATACTGTAAGAATCAGGCACAGACGACACAACGTTCTACGAGAGCGAGACGCCACAAAATAATATTCGGCGGGTCCATCCTCTTTAACATTTTGCGCAGCAATAAAAATTCACGAACAGACACAGCGGGGTGTTCATCAACCTTGTTTTCATGCAAGTGCAAAATAACATGTCCCGATTTTTTGTCAGTTACACCTATGAGGACACCTCACAGTTTGTCAGAGGCAAAGGTGTCGTCCATCGTTTACTTTTTCTGAAGCTGATCATTGGTTGGCTGGAGTGTTCATCTGCACAATGATTTGCAGCAGAACTGGTTAAATATAGGCTTTGTTTTACGCCTGTGAACTATCAGTGGATCATTCAAATCCAGAGGCAATAAAAGAGAAGAGTTCTAACACATACCGAGCATAGATGACGCCAGCAGGAATTGCATAGATGGAGCCACCAACGACAACACGGATATGTCGCAAAATAATAATGTGAGTGAATTCGTAAGTCTATGGTGCTACGTGACCGAAAATACACTTAAGTCGCACCATGCTTCCACAATCATTTGCAGGTGGCGCGGCCCTCGCTGGCCTGCCGCATGAGCCAGGCTACACGGCTCACAAAATCACTATGGCATGACCAGTGGAGATTATTACTAGCTACCAATAGCAAAACGCATGCAGGTCAACAATATTTAATGTACGAATACGAAGTGCATGCACGCGGAAAAAGTGTGACGACATCATCAATGACAAATTACAGATGAGATATAACCAATGGTATTCAGAATGGAAAAAGCAGCAATACAGACATTTGCGAGGAGTGCAGATCGTCCCTGCGGCATTGCGGGGACGTATACGTAGTACACACACAGGGGTGAAGCCTCGAACGTGACACACTTAAGAACGATATTCTTTACTTAATGTAATCTTCCCTACACTGTTGTATAGCACATTTCCAACACAAATCGCTTGTCGTGAAAGGCAACCTTCAAATACAACAAAACTCAGCCCATTATCCCAATCAGACAACCGGCAAAATCAAACTGTTTAGTGACTTTGATACGGCGACAGTCACTGGAACAGAGGAAGGCCCACACCGCAGTGACCTCACAGCGCACAGAGCGTCACCCATGTGACCAGCGGCCAGACTTACGCAGTGATGGAGCGGAGAAGTACGTCTCGCAGTCCACCACGAACTGGCCCGAGATACGCGCGCCCAGCGCCGTGATGCGCTTGTGCAGCACGTCCAGCGTCTGCGGTCCCGTCAGGCCCTCGATGAGCGGGAACGTCTGCAGGCTGGCCCAGCACATGCAGGTCAGGATGCAGGTCAGGTGCCAAATGACAAATGGTGTATTTGGGGAATTAGAGGCCAATGTGTTTAAAAGGGATGTTCCGCATTTGAACACGTTGAAGCAAGCATCAGATGTGATGAAATAGGCCCACTTAGAACAGTTGTTACATTTTTAAGTGGAAAAGACTGGTCCATGTCATAGCTAGTGCATTATAATCAAAGAGAATGTTTCACATTTGAAGATATTGAAAAAAACACCAGATATGAAGAAGCAAGCTCACTTCTAACTATTGACATGCTTCTTAAATGGAAAAGACTGCTCTAGAAAAGACAATGCTCTGTTAAGTAAATATTCTCCTCAATGTGTCATGGTGTGAATGCATCATCATACCCTGCACAACATTGAGAGCCAATTAATGGCCAATGTATCTGGAAATTGCGCTCATGCATGCCAGGCACAAATGCCTCAACATCATATTTTCCTTGGCTTTGATCACTGCATGGCTTATGGAATGACAGGATTTGAATGATGTTATTATGTTATGAATGATAAGGTGACCTTGAAATACTCTCACCAATACATCTTTTCTCATCTTTACAGTGTATGGCTCAGAATCTAGAGGAGCTGAGGTCTTAATATGGGCATGATTGTGAATAGCACTGAAAGGTCTCCAAGATGGCTATTTGAGTTCAAAACCCCACATAAATGTGGAACACTCCCTTTAACTTACGTTCAATAAACCAACTTTAGTTGGTTATGTGGAAGCAGCAGGATGTTGTAAAAATAATTATATCCGCATACCAAAGTTCAATGACACCCTTCTTTCCTTATTCAACCACTTGCTCCTAGTTTATCATGGGTCAGCTTTTCAACACCAGCACTCTTGTCACTTTTTCACTTAAGTATGCTATAGCATACTAGTCTTTCACCAAAAATGTTCAAGTCAGCTCAAATTGCATCAGCGGGGTGGTGGGAGTAGGATGCCATGACAGCATACTCTTAGCAAAATGTTTTTATTCCATAACAATCACTGAAAAATATAGACAAATTGCATTTGAACACATGGGTTTCTCTTAACTCACAATCAAGATAAATCAATAAATTTTAAACAATTTAACATTCACAGTGGGTGCGCAAAGAAAACTACCATTTTAAATATACAAACTTCTACAGAGCCTGCTGTGGAAGGTGAAAGCCTGAGTTTACAGAAAATATTTCCCTTCTTTGTGAAATTCAAAATAAAAGGAGTAAAGCTTCCAGATCAGCTAATTACAAATTGTGATATGATACCAGTTGCACTAAAATTAAGCAAAAGGTGGTGTGTGGAAAACCATGGACCCCACCCTTCCATTCCCCTAAAGGTTTTAGCACATGGACCACCACAAGGTAAAATCTGGTACAGGGAAACATACTTTACAATAACGGCCAGCTGCAAACTTACATGACAAACCAGGTTGGTACTTCAATGAGCTCATGGTACCTGCAACAAGTTTTTATTGGCAACAATTTATATGCTTCCCACATAATGCTGATCTGCTTGGTCATGTTAATAAATGAAGCAGACTCAAGTTAACACATGTTTATCTTCCACCTTACACCTATTAACGCATCAACGTCCTGACAATGATCTGCACCGGCTATTCTCCTCAGTTCACTTACGTAGAAAATCCCATCTCGATATTTGCACCAAGTCAAAACATCTAAGCGAAACTGAGATCAAACTTTAAACTTCAGGATCTAGGGGAGGGCAAATCCACTCGTGCACTCCCCTCTTGAAAACACCCAGAGAATAAAACCATCGCTGCCGAGTAATGTTTGTAATTCATAATACTCCGCGCTGGATATGAATCACAAGCGTCAGCACTACAACAACCAGCCTGCAAAGAAGACGCTACTATATACTATAAATTGACCAAACAGTACATGAGCTTAGTAAAAATCAAAAGGATGATAAGCTTTGAGCTTGAACAAAACGACTTTTATAAAACACGCATAACAATCAAAATAAGGGATAAATTAGACGTCTCTTGAACTTAAGCAAGAGTGGAGGAACTAGAGGAAAAAGCCCGCAGAGACGTGACCACATCGTAGATGCTACAAATGTCCATTATGGTTTTTGGCGCCCTTTGCATGGCTTAAGGACACAAAGAAACCAATCGGCCTGATTCTCTGGGGTCCGACCCTGTCTGATCTCAGTGATGGTTTGCCTGTGCACAGAGCCTTGGTTATTCCGGTGAACCTAGGACCAGGCAAAGAGCTCGCAGGAAACAGGACGTGTTCACTCCAGCTGTCCGAGCGTCCGTAATGCATGAGTTTCTTTAACGGTTTAGTAAAAACCTGTCATTTCATATCATCTTTGTCTTGTACTATACCAGTGAACAATTATTGGCGCTAGTTGTAACCCCCAAAGTCTCCATAACGCAGGGAGTGTTCCAGATTTGGAAATATTGCAGTAGACATCAGACTTGATGAAATGCGCGCACTTATGACTCTTGGTATACTTTCAAGAGTAAACTGTTCTAGACAACACAATTTCTGTTTATTAGATATTCTCCCCAATGTGTCATTCTTTGATCACGTCATGGCACCTAGCACAACATCGATTGAGAGCCAGTTGAGAGACGTTGTATCTGGAAGTCATGCTCATGAACGCCGAATGTGAACAACTCGATATCGATTTTTTTCTTGGCTTAGATCGCCGCATTGGTAATGGAATGGCAGAATTTGAATGACGTTATTTCAGTCGCACGCATACCTGGGTGACATTGAAATAGTCTCCCCGATAAGACTGCACATCTTCGCGGGCGTGCAGCTTAGGAACTAGAAGGGTTTAGGTCTCAAGAACGACAGGGCTGTGGACTGCACTGAACTATCTTCAATGTGGCTATTTCATTTGAAATTCGCACTCCAATGTGGAATACTTTCTTTTTATTCGTCTACTCGGGCTCAGCTTTCTACCGACTGAAAGAGCGACGTCAACGCGCCATTTTGTTACGTTTGATCGTGTCCCCGAACGGTTAAGTATGCAACATTGCTCCTCCATTTCTGTTGCTTTCGTATTTTAGCAGGGGCGCAATCAGGATTTAAAGGACCCTCAGTTCCGTCAACTCTCTCCAAAATCAGCTCTCTCCGTCCTGTCCTCTTCCCTATGAAAAATTCAGGAAGTTGTAGGGCGGACGGTATTTGCGTTAAAGTAGCCAGGATGTGTTTCGAATCCAATAGCCGTGTCATCTCTCAAATTCTCAACACCTGTCTAACATCCTATGAATGTTTTGACTCCTGGAGACATTGCTTAATACATCCTATTCACATATCCGGAAGTCCATTAGATGACTAAAATTTTAGATCTATTCCTATCGTGCCTGCCTTCCCAAAGCTTACCGAGAGGTTGGTGCATGGACAGCTTTCCTCCTACATCGCCGGAAATAACCTCTTTTCCTCATTCCAGTACGGTTGTCGCTCCCGTCTCTTCGCAGAAACCGCACTCCCTACTGTATCCCCCCACATCCTTGCCGCCACTCACCGCCAAGGAGCTTACCCTTCTCTGCGTTCTGGATCTTTTCAAATGTTTTTACGTGATCAACCACCCAAACGTTCTTCTCACACTTCAACCCTATTCTTTCTATCCTACCTGGTTCTTCTCTTATGTCCGTGAACATGCCCGATCTGTTCGCACTGTTGACGGGCGTGGCAACGGACACCTTACCAACCTTACCTTGCCTTGACCTTACCAAGCCCCCGTCCATTCCCATCGGTGTATTCCAAGGATCCTCGCTAGGTCCACTGCTCTTCCAGATCTTTGTCATCGACGTGTCCCTGTTCGGCCCTGACGCGCACGAGGTCTAGGACTCTGATTATACCCGAGTTCTGATGTCTGGAATAGAGACTCTCTTCCGCAGCTCACTGCTGCAGTGGAACAGACACTAGAGTCTTTGGACATCTGGTTCCATCCCACGACCTGAAAGTAAATAGTGGGAAAATGAACGTATAGTTTGTGGTTGCCGTTAAAATTGTCGAGGCATGACCTCCATTACTGTTCAGCTCAGCGAAGCCGCAGTACATGAGGACCCCACTGTGGGGAACCTCGGCGTAGTGTTCGACAAGCACCTCACCTAAGACTCTCACGCGTCTGGCCTCGTCAAAAAGTGCAACGGTATCCTTATCGGGCTATTCCACGTGCGTGATCAGACCCCACCCGACCTTCTCTCTACTCCAGCCAATGCACTGATCCTCTCGCACGTTCGTTATCGCCTTGCTGTCTATGAGGATGGACCGGAGAAGAGCATACAGCACCTACAAAGACCTGGATTTTGGGCTGCACGTTGTCTCTGGCCGTCGCGAGTTTGATCATATTTCAGACGTGCGCGAGGAACCGGGCTGACAGATCCTGGATTTTGGGCGGCACGTTGTTTCTGGCCGTCGCCAATTTGATCCTATTTCGGACGTGCGCGAGGAACTGGACTGACCTGCCGCCAGTCAGCTCTACCGGCAGCATCCAATTAACTTGCTTCACAAAACATCTGCTACCGGCGAGCCGCAAGTTCTTACCTTTCAGTTGCACGACAACCCTTCTCTTCGCTCACGCCCTACCCGTCAAGATACTAATGTAGCTCTTCCGCGTGAGAACGGAGGCGGGTAGGCGGTGCCTCATGTACGGTGCAGTACATATTTACAATATTTTGCCTCACCTTGTCACTCGCATCTTTTAACGATTAACTTTTAACTGGAAGTTAATGACTATATGCATATATATATATATATATATATATATATATATATATATATATATATATATATATATATATGTGTGTGTGTGTGTGTGTGTGTGTGTGTGTGTGTGTGTGTGTGTGTGTGTGTGTGTGTGTGTGTGTGTGTGTGTGTGTGTGTGTGTGTGTGTGTGTGTGTGTGTGTGTGTGTGTGTGTGTGTGTGTGTGTGTGTGTGTGTGTATGTGTGCGTGTGTGTGTTTGTACCTGCGGTTTGTTTCGTACATGTGTCTTTGATGTATTCCTGTGCGATCGTTGCTACGGACAACCCCTTTAACATGTCTCTCCTCTTTGTCTTATGGACTCGACATTCAGAATAGCCATTTTATGTTGAAGAGTGTTTTAAACGTCACTGCATACATACATACATGCATGCGTCGTTACAGGGTTGACGTCAAGCATTAACGGAAAGTGGGACATTCGGAGGTCGAAAAGCGTGCTGGATTGTCTCCTAACAGCTCTTCTAACAGTTCTAACAGTTCTAACAGTTCACAGCCTGTCTCCTTCGCCCATTCAAGAACACATGCTCCTAAATCACATAACTCACTGAATGCACAGGCTCTCACATTAACTTAGACATTTTTAGAGTTTAGCGATTTTCTATATGTAGTAACACAAGCACAAACACCAATAACAGACAACAATATGAATATGAAGACGTTGTTGGTATCAACGAAACCTATTTTTCCGCCAATTGGTTATTTACCATTCTGTGACGTACCTCTTGTTATCTTCATCCCGCCACAAAACGACTATTTTACAACGAAACACTGCTGCAGCCATGATTGTTGAAGGTGTGCCTTTTAAGTTTGTTTTTTTTTGATACTCTAGAAGTGACACCCATCATGTCCACGTTTTACTTTTTAAAGTAATGGATATATCATCCTGAGCTCATGCATCTGGGCCTTCCATGAGCACGATGCGAGATTAAGAAAACCTGGGTCTTGTCGATGATCAAATAAGCTCAAGTGGACAAGATCTTCTATCTCGCAATTTTCCCCGCCCCGACTTCCCGGCAGTACCTGCCGTGCAACGGTGCGCACACCTCACGTGCGCGCTCACTTATTTAAGGATCAGCGCATTGTGAGCAGAAGCTATGGATCGCGGTACACACTATTCTGATATTGGTCGCCATATCTTATAACTTTTCGTCCAGTTGTGTTTGAAGCATCGTGACGCAAATAAGTGGATTTTTGCCTCATGTGCACACTTGCCGCTTGTTTTAAACTGCGACAGGCCTTTCTTCTTCCAAACAGCGTTTGTTTTAAATTGACGTCACAAAACGTGATATCGCGGCGTAACCGACTCCGAAAAATTGATACCGGGCACAAAACTCCTGCGGGTGAGGATGCGGACAAATCCAACTGAAAGTCGCCCGTTCTGCGTTTTAGCGTCTTGCAACCCCTGTTCCTGCTCAATTCGAGTGTCTCCTGTTCTATCTCCGTCAATGATCTGCCCTATACAGCCTTCGCACTACGGGGGGGGGGGGGGGGACGGGACAGGGCCAGTGAAATATGCGCAGTGACCAGACCGTCGGACTGTTTCCGCACGGGAGGATGGAAGACGGAAACGTGCCTCACGGGAAAGGCGCGAACGATGGAATGCGCTGGACGCTTGGGCTGGCGGAACGCTCCGTCCCCTCGGTAGCCAAGGTTTGAGGGCTCGGCCATAACCGCGGGGAGGAGATACCTTTTTCAACACGCTCCTTTGTCTCCTTGGACTTCTTGCAGCGTTTCAGAATGCCCCCAACTGGTGTTGCCAAGGAAGCAACTTTTTGCCGTCTGGAGGCGGTGACGGGTCCTTCCCTGTCTCTGCGGTTCCTAGATCTGTGCAGGGATCACAAATTCGTGGCTTCTACGGAGGAAGCCTTCAGCACTTCTGTACTCATCTGTGGTATGTGGTACTTCTGTACTCATCTGTGGTATGTGGTATGATTTGTTGCGACGAACAGACACCACTCGTGCTGCCCACGAGCATATCACAGCGGTAACGTTCTAAGAAGACGAACCGGTCTGAAAGGAAAGCAAATGTGTATTTCGACGACAAGCCCTTTCATTTTCAAGTTCTGCGTACTTCTTCCACTTCATTCACACTTTCTCAATCATACAACAGCACCGCCAACACCTCTCTGCAGATAACCTTCCGACGTTTATTTGGCATTAGCATTCAACGCGATTGGTAAGTCGCTGCGGCGGGTGAGCCGTAGCCACTTCCACTTCCGTGGCCTTTCGTCCTTTTAATGCCGCGCGCTGTGATAATTGCAAACGTTCATGGCTGCTGACAGCATTCATACCTAATCAACACGCGAATGTAACATATGCTCACCACTACAACCACGGTTGGCAGAGGTATTTGATTATGATATTTGGCTCGCTCCATTCAGAGGCGTGGCTTCGCGAAATGAGTTGCGGAAGGTGGAGGGGCGGGCTCGACAGTGAAAAATTGCCCAGCCCACCCCAAAAATATGCCAATAAACAAGTTTCTCCCAAAAACTGAAATGGAGCCGAAAATATGCCATTCACCCCAATTCACCCCAAAAATATGCCAATAAACAAGTTTCTCCTGGGATGCCGCCCATTTTCTCCCCAAGATTTGGGGAACTGAAGCCCAAGTTGGGGGGGGGGGGCTCAAGCCCCCAACTAAATAGGAAACTACACCCCTGGCTCCATTTCAGTTTCAACTTACTATTACTCTCACATTAACTTACTATCCGCTCTAACCCTCATAGTCATCATATAATTAAGTCACTCTTGCACTCATGTCAGGCTAAAAATGGTTTGCTGAACTGAGTAAATATGCTTATTTTGCTTTTGCCCACTGAGTTTTGCCAGTGCACAATGTCAGCATGGCACAATAGTCGGCATGTCGGCATGTCAACTTGGCACCGTGGGCATGCTTGCTTGTCTACCATTTGAATCGTTTTAGTTTGACATAAATGGAAACACAGAGCTTCATGAACGCATCCGAACCAAATCATTGCTGCTTGGAATCAGCGCCTCTCCACGATCAACGAATACTCCTTCGGTTCATTGATGAGGGCCCTGTTCTGGTTAATACCGAAGTCGTGCGTGAAGCCGTCGGGGAAGCGCAGCCGGAACTTGTGCACCACCGTGGTGACGAAGAGGAAGAGCTCGGCACGCGCCAGCGCCTCCCCCAGGCAGGCCCGCTTGCCCACGGAGAAGACCATAAGGGCGCGGTTCGGCTGCAGCTTGCCCTCGGCGTCCAGGAAGCGCTCCGGCCGGAACTGGGCCGCGTCCGGGAACAGCGCCTCGCTCTGGTGCACAGCCGTGAACAGGGGGAGGACCTGCGCGCCCCGCGGCACCGTGTAGCCACCCAGCTGGAACTCTTCGCTGCAGAGGTGCATCATCCCCGTGGGCGCGACGTCGCCCAACCGCTGCGTCTCCATCAGCACGGCCTCGGTGAACGGCAGCTGCGGCCGGTCGGCGAGCGTGGGCGCGCGCCCCTCGCCCACCACCCGGTGCAGCTCGGAGGCGAGGCGCTCCTGCACGTCGGGACGCGCGCACAGGAAGCAGAAGGCCCAGCGGAGCGTGGTGGTCGTCGTGTTGGCGCCGGCGAAGAAGAGGTCGATGATGGTGCGCAGGAGGTGGCTGTCAGTGAAGAGGGCTGGGTTTCTGCTCTGCTCCTGCAGGAGGCAGTCGATGTAGTCGCGCGGCTCGCTGTCCAGGTCGACGGTACGACGGTGCTGGTCGAGCGCCGGCTGCAGCAGGTTGTCGATCGGGTAGTGAAAGTATTTGAGGAGCCGGTCCAGTCCGGTCATACGGTGCGGCAGCTTCAACAGTGCCGGCATGGCCGCGAAGATCACGAAGCGGTCCGCGATTTCGTTCATCTTGTTCAGGTTGTCCATTACCATCAGAATTCTGGTGTCTTTAATGTCCAGGTTTTCTCCAGCCACGATTCCCCAGAGAATGTTGAAGACAGCTACATTCATACTGTTGTCGAGCAATATAGGCTTCCCCTCACTGGGAGCTAACACAACGTTGATGAAGTCATTGATCTGGTCCTGCATGACAGCTTCCAACCTTGACTTCCCCATGCCAAAGTTCCTCAGATGAAAGAGGGTGAAACGACGCGTAAGCCGCCAAAGGTCACCACTAGAGAAGATAATTCCTTTGTCGGCGTAGAGCAGCTTGAAGAATTCGTTGGTGGATTTGTCACTCGTTGTTGCTTTGTTCAAAGCCTCCCTGATCAGTTCTGGGTCTGAGAGAACAATTAACGTTTCTGGACCAGCGTTGACCTTGAAAATGGGGCCGTATTTCTTAAACCATTTCATGTACGTCCGTTCCCGGTGCCGCCAGTCTATGGAGAGGGCCTGGCCGATGAATGGTGGACCCCTGGGACCTGGAACAATGTGGGACCGTCATTGGTGTGTCATGTGGAACTCTCGAGGATGTGCAAGTTCCGGAAGACTGGATTCCCCGGAAATTAGATGTAAGCCCGATGAGCGGCGAGACATACAACCTAAAAGGTCAGATATTAATGCGATTGATCTTTTAACTCCTCGGCCTACGAAGAAAACCTTGGATCCTCCCTCTAAAGTTCCCCGGAATAATTTGTGAAAGGTGTTGAGCACGGTACTTTAATATGGTACAATATGAGCACGGCGCACGGTACTAGAATATTCATATTCATTACAGATTTGACGCTACTTTTATCTCCCAAAGTCTCCATAACACAGGGAATGCCACACATTTGAAGATTCGAAGCAAGCATTAGACGTAATGGAATAAGCTCATCTATAACTATTGGTTTACTTTTAAGAGGAAAAGACTGCTCTAGACAACACAGTTTCTCTGTTTAGCAAATATGCTTCTGAATGCGTCATTGTTTGATCACCACATCACATCTTGCAAAACATTGATTGAGAGCCAATAAACGGACGCTATATCTGGAAATCATGCTCAAGAATGCCAGATATGAACGACTCGACAAACATATTTTTCTTGGCCTTGATCGCCGCATGGCTAGTGGAATGGCAGCATTTGAATGACGTTATTATGGCGTGATAGATGACTGCATTACCTTGAAATAGTGTCGCCAAAATTATTTTGCACATTCGCGGGTCCAAAACTCAGAACCGGTAGAAGCTTAGGTTTTTAGAAGGGCAGGACTGTGAACTGCATTGGATGAAGCTCAAGAGGATTACTTTGGTTCAAAACCCCATATACATGTGGAGCACTCTCTTTTATGGCACAAATCTGGCAGCTCTGGAAGATAACTCGAACGTCCTCTTGCCCACTGCCCTTCATGCCTGTGACGTGACATGGCGTATCACAGATCACATCTGTCCATATTCACTTGTGCCCCTCGGACACAGATTGCCAGGGAGTACTGAAGGCCCCTTTCAGGCAGGGACTAAAAGACTGACACATGAACCAGACACGCTCGTTCTCCGAAGCATCTCATCTGATCACCTCGGAACCTCCACCAATCGATTCAGTGCAGTGAGGTGAGTAATGGGATGATAAGATCATGACCTGACCTGTGGTCAAACGCCTCCAAAACGTGGAGGGGAAATTTCACACGCAAAAGCTGACAATACAGATTTCAGAACCTTCTACGCTAATCGCTGTAAGATATTCATCATTGGATGCACCGTACCTGATTCTCTATGGGGGCCGCAAATATGGTGCCGTTCACAATTATACCTTTTCCTTTGTATGTGGAATCTCAAGAAAGCATGCAACTTGGTTGGGCTGGCGTTATTAGGTCAGTGACGTCCTTTGTTATTCGAATTTCGGCGGATGTGTTCTGCTGAAAGTCAGGTGCTGAATGGTGCATAGTGTCGGGGATAGATACCGCATAGCATGGGCGTAGGAGCAGGGAGGACCAGTGGGCCATGCCCCCCCCCCCCCCACCCCCACACTTTTCAAGGTGGGGCCAGCACTGTTAACTGCCCCCCCCCCACTTTTCAGATAAAGGTTGCATTTGGCTTACTTTTGCACTGCATTAAACATGCATGCCGATTTACCTAGTTCACCAGCCATCTCCCTTAAGATGCGTTATCTTTTTCGTTTGTCCATTGGCCACCACTTAGTGTTACAGCCACAAGGCCGGCGCCGCACTGTCTGGAGACTACAACGCCGGGCGTCGAGGCCGTTATTGCTATGATTTGCGAGCACGCATGTTCAACACCATATTACGTAGATATATTATCAGTGATCAGCTCTGACAGGATCTTGAGCATTATAAGATGAACATGGGCTAGCCATGCTAACACAAATTATGAACCCCACTTCATCTGCAATCTACAGTCAGGGAGAGCTGAATATCTCAAGGATATATGTTACATTACGATTACATTTACGATTACGATTACGGCTGTCCCAAGTGTGCCGAAAACGGAATGTCTTGTGCAGTGTTTTGTGTGTCTTTGCTCACCCAACACGAAGGCGATGCCCTTGCATTTGCGCGCAAAATATGTACAAATGTTGTTGTAATGTGCACAACTGCAAAAATCTTAAAAAATGTCTGCGCGCTTGGGCACTAAAAAAACAATGACCCATGGCCTCGTGACATACACCACAACTTCTTGGCATGTCCTATCGAACAGTGAAGGTTGGGAGATGATCCGATAAATAACTTTTGACTGAGTTGTCTGCAAGGAAGAATGTTGGAATTTGTGAAATTTGATGAATTTTGACATGCCATAGCAACCTAATTTTTGACGGCAACAGGGAATCAGGTATGGTACATCCAATGGCCAGGTTTTCACAACAACCAAAGCAGTAGGTTCTGAGATCTGAGTTGTCTGCTTACGCATGCGAAATCTTCCCCTCACGTTTTGGCGGTGTTCTACCCCAGATTAGTGCATGATATTGCCACTTCATTCAACGCATTTGATAAATTAGTAAGGGTTTCAAGGCGATCAGTGTAGCTGTTTCGGAGGACGAGCGTGTCTGCTTCATACGTCGGCTTTTTAGCCCCTGCCCCTTTTCAGCATGGTCGTCACGTGTTTGTATTTAAACGTGGACATAGCCAAGACAGTCGCTTTTGGTAGCTGCAGCGAAATAACACAGTTGTTATGTCTAAACGACCGATTCTAAATGTCTTCCCTTCATACCCCTTCAGAACAATGCCACCCGAAAGCGACTTAATGTGTGTGAACAGACCCGTTTCAAGAAACCTCATCGCTTCCCAAACCGTTCCCTGTAAACATCACCAGAGGTCGGTCGGGTTTAGAGGGTTAACACTGGCCAAACATCAGCTGATCGCCGGGCTTAGGAGCCTCATCAACGCCTGTACGCAACAAGCATTGACCCTCCGCACCCGTGTCGGCGGTGCGACATACCGCGAAAATTGGAGGGCCTGCGCGCGCCACCGGCGGCGGCGGTCGTGGCCCACTCACCCGGTGGATGGTGACTGGTCCTTAGCGCGCTGTGAACCGCGTACGTAACCAGCGCCAAGACGAACACCAGTACTGCCGTCAGCATGCTGTTCGGAGTTCCCTCACAGTCTCGCTCTAACCCGTCGACTGCCCCGATGAGATTGAGGTGCCCTCGAGCTCTGCTCACCGGCGTCGTTCACAGATACTTGCCTGGCGTAACCAAACGAACGGCGTCAGATGAGCGCTGAGGATGACGCAAACGAGGCTTGACTTTGACCTTCAAACTCCGCAGCAGATGCTGTGCGCCTGCTCGACCGGATTTTAGAGTGGAACGCCGGCCGCGGGTTGCGGTTGCCGTGCTTGTCTGAAATGAATTGGAACTGCCCGAAATGTTGGTGTTGAGGCAGTGGTGTCAATTTATGCGTTTTGACGACGGGCAAGTCATATTCAAATTTCGTATAATAAAAAACTAGTTAATTTGAGCAGCTATTAGTCGTGCAGGGGCGGATCTAGAAGGGGGCACTGGAGGCACGTGCGCACTCTTCTGTGGTGGCCATGGGCGGGGGCACGGATTTTTACAGGAGGGACGGGGACTGGGTTAGTTATGGATGGCTAATGTCATTATCGTACTCCAGAGCTTTTCAGTCTAACATTTCGAGCCTTTGCGCATCTTATGGCCTTAGGAGTGTAAAATCTATCGCATCGTTTATCCGCTCAACAGCTGCTGTTTTTATCTGGCGGTGAAAGCAAACACGATTTTTTCTATTTCTGGGACGTGTTCTTGTGTCGGGAGATGCGCTGCTTTACACGACAAACATTTATGTTTTCTGTTTATGGGACGGTAAACATCCGGCTACATTAATGAGCCCAGTGACGGGGTTTGAAGAGCAAGTCATTCGGTTGAATACCACAGCCTACTCCAGTATAATTTTTCATCATTGGATAAAGGGCACAGTATCCCGTGTAGAAACAGTGGTGCTTTACTTAAGTTACTATTTTTGCGTGACCCGCGAGCGGCGTGCGAAAATGTTGGTCTGAATTCGGTGGCGTACCACATTTCTTTCCGTCCAGCTATGTCGCGGCAACAACAATCGTAATCAGCAACATCCTAATGGTCAATGCTGCTCAACAACGCTCAATTATTTTCAATAACTCATAAATAGCTCACTTTGACCAATGTTTTCATGATCTTGGTGCTAAAAGCAACTTGTTTCAATCATATATGTTTCAATCAAGCATAAAATGCGTTCCTTAAATAACGGCCGGGTCAAGTTTGTTGTAATTGTGGTATAGAAAACTTTTGTGGTATTAATAGGATTGCCACATGCTTCATTGTGATCAAATCACTGTTGCGCGCCTGATGTGTGCTGATTACATGATATCCATCCATTAAACGCATGGACGTCTTGTAATTTAGCCAATTTAATTCCGTGAGGGCTAGTTCTTTAACAGCATACCAAAGTGCTAAATGACCAGCCTACAAAATAAGATGGATTGAAATGTGCAACGTTATTTATTACCTAATGGTAGCATGCTCTGCCGCGCACGGAAGAGTGCTTCCCCCTTGCAGTCTCAAAGTCTGATTGAATTCCGAATCGATGAATTCCCCACGGCGTCGCCACCAGAGCCAGCTATCAAATCCCGATTTATTTTCGCACAGTTCAAAAAAGAAAAAAGCTAATTTTGCGCTTTGTGTCGTGCGTTTCTAATGCAGCGTCCTGCTCAATAAGCATCAAATATTGAAAGAAGTAGGATTCGATCTTCTCTCCTCATGCCGCTTCATCCTGCACCTTCGCGACGCCCCACATGTGAGGGGCTTCACGCACCAGCCATAAGCGGGCATAAGTGCCAACCTAATGAGGCTTCGTACGAGTGCCGAGTACATACCTCACATGGTTGCCGGATTAAACAGTTGAATGGAAGAAGTCAAACGAAACACGCCGGCCGCAAATATTCGAATGGGATAAAAGTCCACAGGGATAAAGGTCAGATCGGAAAAATTTAAGGACTGAACGTCCAAAGGGATAGAAGTCGATCCAAAAAGCGAAACGAAAAAGTCCAGGCACAACATTTTGAAAAGGATGCAAGTTGACAGGAAAAAAGTAGAATGAAGGATTGAAGGACAAAAAGTCGAAAACGATGAAAGTTGACACGGACGCAAGTCGAATCGGAAAGAAGCAGGAGACAAAGTGTGGAAGGGGACACTGTGAAGGGCCAAACTGGAAACAGTTCATTGGACAAAATATGTGCATAATTAAGTGCTGTGGATTGGGGTAAATATGAACAAACACATCATAAAAGGGATTGAAGACAAAATGATCCTCAGCACGTGGTTTTCGGTATGGAAGGGATGGCCCTATTGCACTCGGATGCTCCCGTGGATCCAACGGATTCAGCTACCTCGCATGCCTTGGCCCTTTTATTAACAAACAGATGCCGTCACGAGCCAGTGCTCACGTCTGCATGTTTTCACGCGTGTTATATGCTGACCTTCATACCTGACGCAAGGAGAGCGGAGTTCGTTGCATTCTTAAATTAATTGTTGTATTGTATATAAAACTGTGGCAGAAATGCATGACTTCGTCCAACACCCGGTTGCCACATCAGGTTGAAAGATTCCCTTAAAGTTGTCTCCGCAGACAGCCACGGTCTGGCTTTGAACTCACAAGGTACATATGATTTGGCATACCAAAAGCTCCGCTATTGAACTGCCTGCAGCTGTACAAAGTTTGTCGTGGCTACGCCACAACGTTCGGAAGTTATTCTGTAAAAAATTTCCGTGGTCAAATTGACCAGCTGGGGGCCAAATTGACCCCTCCCCTCTCCGCCTCCTCACCCAAGTGCGTGGTAAAGCTGAACGAACTGAAGACACACTTTCCTCCTTCAGCCTAAGGCACAGAGACTACAAAACAAAGCTTAATAAGCAGACTTTATCAAAGCTTAATAAGCAGATCTATGTACCCTACCTTGTGATAAAAGTCTCATACAGTGCACGCGTCGTGTATGTAACGCATGCTTTTGTGACCGTGATGTAAAACACGCAGCTGCTGCGACTGGTAACCTTAGTATGAATTTACAAGATAACAAACGACATATCTAGATTAATAAGATGTGCTCTTCGTGATTCATGTCCGATTTTGAAACTTCACTTTCGGTTTACCTTGACTTTAATACCTTCATTGAAAACTCGTCTGGAAATGGGCTCCCTGCTATATGGCGTCCCATCCCCATTACTTGTTTATATATATATATATATATATATATATATATATATATATATATATATATAGTTTATAAATATGAATGAGCTATATTACCCATGAGTCATGAGTATTACCAACGACGACTCGGACGACGACGGAATTTCGTTGTCATTGCCCTCCGTTCCGCTGGCCCAGTTGGTTATAGTGCCTGCCTTCTGATTCTTCCACCCGTGGCGGGGTGGGTTCGAATCGCTCCAGGCGCTAGCTACTTGCCGTTGATAAGTATGGCCTGCAGCCGGTGGCAGTGGATGCGCTTGAGGTCAGGAGGCATCAGAGGCAGGACGGGCCATGCCGAGCGTTGCGTCACGTTAAGGTTTCGCCACCAAATTCTGCCATGGACCTGGAACTGCCCGATCGGATGGTAGGGGTCAGAGCTCAAACAAGTAATACATAGCGTAGCCTCTGATCCCAGGAATGCATCCATTAAAAAACTCGAAAAAATGCACATCTGGAGAATTTGCTTATGTAGGTGCCTTGCATGAAAGCGCAAGTATATGAAATCTTTGCCGCACCATGAGATCATTGCCGTACTCCACAAATGACAATTTGTAGGAAGATTTTGATGAATTTTGCTTTTTAAGGTATATTTCAATCGAGCATCGTCACATCTTCGAACGATCGTCTTTCCAAAAGCGCTGATGTGAAGAAGTTTCTAGTTAGAACGCAGACAAGCCTTGTCTTAGGCGTCAGCCGGGCTTAGCCGAGAGGACGTCCCTGCGGTGTCCGTCCTTCCTGCCAGGGTGAGAGGCAGGCGATGTCACATAGCGCCAGCAGCTGAGCGCGTTTCAAAACCCTAATGGCGACGAAGACGGCTGATAGAGGACGGAAGTCCTTCCTCTTAAAGTTTCCGGGCTTAGGAAAAGCACGCACACACAAAACGATGGAGAGGAGCGGCGTGAAATATCACGAGCCTGCTTTCATACCATCCGTTGCGTGCTCGGGGACCAATTTGAAGCTTAACACGCGGCCGGATGGCCGGCTAGATACCCTTCGCTCGGGCGGCAGGGGTCAATTTGACCCCCACTGAGATCTCGGGAACTAAAAGAGCTAGAGACACCAAATTTACGAAGTATGTTAACCCGTACGTGAACTCACTTAGGTCAAATTTTCAGGTTCCTAGGTCATGATCTTCGTGTCAAAAAGGTCAAACAAGGTCAAGTTCCAGGTTGGTCTCCAAAGTGCCCCCAGAACCTAGACAACCGTTTCTAAGCGAAAGATCACATGATCATTCAAGGCCAGTGAACTTGTTTAACCTTTTGAAGGTCAAGGTGAGCAAAATCATACAAGATTGTTTTGAGTTTTGCATTTGACTAAGCGACAAAGATTACGCTAGCAAGCATGTTCCTAAAACAAAATGTTGACATGAGTCATTTTAGGTCAATGGCCTATTGGGACCTTTAAGAAGTCCTTGGAAGATGTATTATGCGGTTCCTGCTATCAATAAATTTGAAATTAGCACCAGAAGCTATCCCATACAGCAAGCCCTAGAGTAACAAAACAGGTTTGTTTTGACCTTGGTATGACCTTCATACCTGACCTTAGATCAATGCTATTTGCTCATTCAGCCGTTATGTTGCCTAAGAAAGCATCTCAGAGATGTATGGCCTCGTCTAACATTTCGTTGTTGGATTAGATTAAAGGATTTCCTAGAAATTGCCTTCGCTGAAACCAAGGCCTGACTTCGACCTGCCATAGGTCAGCGACCTTACAAGGTACATCTAAATTTTAGATGTCATACGATCTACTATTCAATTTTCTACAGTTATGCAAAATTTGGTGCGGCTACGCCGCGAATGTTCGGAATCCATTCTGGGAAACTCTTCGAGGGGATCAATTTGACCCCGCCCCACCCGAGCGCGTGTTGAAGCGAGTCACTGCGTTGCCCGATATCAGTCTAACGCTAAGGCCTTAAAGTTGGAACCCTCAACTTGGCTGGGCTTGGAGAGATTTGGTGAATATTGTAGGTGCGTTCCGCATGTGTTGCGTATGCATTTACTGGTTTTATTTAATCTTTCAGCATTCCATGCTTTTAAAACTTGCGCTGGAATGGCCTTAAATGAGTATTCCGACAGCGACTGGCCAGACTGGCTGGAACTATCTCCAGATTGTTGCACTTAAGTGACTTTGCCCGTATTGATTGCATCATTGCTAATCAGACGCATTCGAAAAACGCTTCACAGCTTTGGATTCCCGAAACTTCTTTCATTTGTTAAATAGAATAATTGAAGTAAAAGTCGAGTAAACATAAAGTGATAAAGGAGGATAGATGAACTACATTTATTTCAGTCTAGCCTCTGTCAATGACCTGATATACATATGATCATGTCATATATACAATGAACTAATAACGACCTAATAATGCCGTTGACAATTGCGAATTACATTTTATGATATGCAAGGAAATGTTAGGGCGTCGCTAAGTGGGCAACAGGGAACATAGCCCCCTAAGCAAGGAGATCTGCACTAGGTGCAGGGCGATTCCGCAGCAATAAGGTCAAGTTTGCAAGTTTTCGGAGAGCATCTAGCGTCTGGACCCCCCCCCCCCCTCCCGCGAGAAATATTTTGGCCACTTACTCGTACTAAAGATTTTACGAACATTACGCCGCTTCATTTTCACGGCGCGCCCGAAAATCTATATGGGCCACAAATGTGGCCCAACATCCGGGTACAGGATTTCAACGCGTACTGCACATGAAAACATGCAACCAAAATTGTGCTTTGTTTTACGTCCATTACGTCGCAACATTTCCCCCACGTAACCTAACGATACTCAATTTCATTCCTTCCTTTCTTCTTTTCAAGCTCGGGACATTTGTATGTCTGGTGGCGCGGAAGCTACGTATACCAACGCTGCGGAGGCGCAGAGGCGCGGCACCACCAGAGGGGTGCGTTCCCTTTGGTGGCGCAATCAATCGCTTTTGTCAAACAATCGAACAAATGCGTTTTCCAGTCTAAAATAACAAGGGGAACTACCCCCTCCCCCATTTCCCGGGAGACCAAGCACAGGTCGCGTTCGGTCTATTGTCAGCTTGTCAGCACCAGTCACAGCTCAGTTTTCGCTCTACGTCACGTCATGTGACCACAAAGTCACGTGGTCTGTAACATCATGCGCCGGCTGGCGAGGGTGCTAGGATTTTGCCAGCCCGTCAGCATGAAGTGAACGCGCCACCAGATCAAAAATCCCTCTGACAAAGAAGCGGGAGTTTGGTTCAATTTGGGAGCTTTAACGTTGGCGAGAGGAGGGACTAAAAGGCCAAGTAAACCTGTTGACAGCCCCATGCTTCAAGTCTATAGCACCGCTCATCATGAAACCTTCACCAATCGATGCACCATAGTCGATATCCCATTCTGTCTAGAACACGGTGACCTTGAGTCAGATTAAGGGTCACCAAAAACGGCCAAATCTACCAATATTGGCTGCGGAAAACCCTATGCTTCGAGCCTATGACACTGATCAGAGTGAAACCCTCACCAATAGATGCACCATAGTCGATATCCCACTCTTTCCAGTACACGGTGACCTTGAGTCAGGTTAAAGGTCACCAAAAACATCCAAAACTGCCAATATTGGCTGCGGACAACCCTATGCTCCGAGCCTATGGCGCTGATCAGAATGAAACCTTTACCAAACGATGCACCATAGTCGATATCCCACTCTTTCTAGAACACGGTGACCTTGAGTCAGATCAGAGGTCACCAAAAACGGCAAAAACCACCAACATTGGCTGCGGACGACCCCATGCTCCTAGCCTATGGCACTGATCAGCATGAAACACCTTCACCAATCGATGCACCATAGTCGATATCCCACTCTTTCTAGAACACGGTGATCTTGAGTCAGATCAAAAGTCACCAAAAACGGTCAAAATCACCAATATTGGCCGCGGACAACCCTATACTCCGAGCCTATGGCACTGATCAGCATGAAACCTTCACCAATCGATGCACCATAGTCGATATCCCACTCTTCCTAGAACACGGTGACCTTGAGTCAGATCAAAGGTCATCAAAAACGGTCAAAATCACCAATATTGGCCGCGGACAACCCTATACTCCGAGCCTATGGCACTGATCAGCATGAAACCTTCACCAATCGATGCACCATAGTCGATATCCCACTCTTCCTAGAACACGATGACCTTGAGTCAGATCAAAGGTCATCAAAAACGGTCAAAATCACCAATATTGGCCGCGGACAACCCTATACTCTGAGCCTATGGCACTGATCAGCATGAAACCGTCACAAGTCGATGCGCTATAGCCGATAATCAGTCTTTCCAGATCATGGTAACCTTAAGTCCGGTTAAATATCATCAAAAACGGCCAAAACCACCGAAATTCGCTGCAGGCCACCCCCGTGCCCCGAGCTAATGGCACTGATCACCATGAAACCTTCACCAATTAATGTGCTATAGTCGATGTTCTATCCTTCCCAGTATATGGTAACCTTGGGTTAGGTCACAGCTTACCAAAATACAAAAAACGGAAAAATAGGTTCGCAGCCAGCCCCATACCACAAGCCCGCGGCACTGATCGACATAAAGCCTTTACCAATGGATGCTTGCTTACTGGTCGCGCAGAGGAGGATCAACGCAGCAGTAGTATGTTACGTGCTCGCCTTCGCTTGGATCAAATCGATCCAGTTCATGCCGCAGTCGCTGTTGCCAGCCTGAACGCATCAAATCAAAAACGCTTGGCTTCACTTAGGACTGCGCCACAAACGGCCGTGGTGCAGTACTGGAGGGAGTATGTGAACCCTATGATACTCACGAAGGGTGTCGTTTGGATGCTTTGTCGACACTGTTGTAAGCGGCCAGATTTAATGTCTAATTATTTGTCCATAAGCAAACAAAAACTTTAGGGGTCGGACGTCAAAGCCGTAACGTAGCTGCGAGTAAAAATACATTAAATATCGCCCTGCAAAGTTTTGTCACCACAGACAAACACGTTTGTATGCCCAGCTGGTCTAGATAATATGCACTGTGCTAAGAGCAAGCTAAGATACTGCGATTTCCGCCGCCATGGAGGAAAGGACGTCCGTCCCTGTTGGTGGGATGAGTGGATGATAGCCAATTTTTCAGTTAACGGCCAAATGGCTGATGCTAAATTTTCAGAAACTTATGGGTCTCAGCCCCTGCCACCATCGCTGGTTTCCGCGCCCCCACGCCTTGCGGTAATGCAACTGAAGATGCGAGAGAATTTGCGTAGCAATAATCATTTACGAGAACGCCAGTTACCCATGAACCCATGTCTCATTCATGTGTTTTTATTCAGTGTCGTGATTGTTTTTTAACCTCGCCTCCCGCTAATATATATATATATATATATATATATATATATATATATATATATATATATATATATATATATATATATCATATTATATACATGCCATGTATTATGGGATATATAATGATATACGATATAACTTATACATACACACACACATATTATATATATATACATATATATATATATATATATATATATATATATATATATATATATATGTTGATATATAGTCATCAGTTGAGCCGACTCCTTATATCTGTGAGCCGGACTGGAGCCGGCACAAAAAACATTGAGTTGAGCACAAGTCTGGTCCCTGATGTCTCCGTTCGTCAATTTATACATCAACTGCTTGCACGTGCGCCTTGAAAGATGATTACCTGCAGCCTGACATCTGCTGTAGCTACGTTGACGTCTCCGTAAGCAAACGAAAAAATGTTAAACGCCTGCTAGAGGCGTTGTGCAATCGTGAAAGCGGCAGTCGTCGAATGCGTATTTTTCCGACACTGCAATCCGGTCTTATTTCGCTAGATAAAGATCGCCTAACCGGCACACGCTTCTACCAGTCTTAAGAAGTTAATCCGGCGTGATCTCTTCTTATGCTTGGCTGTCGCCACCCCGCTGGCCCTGACCAGAATACCTCTGCGAGGAGAGGTCCTCGGAGGAGAGCGGCGCTAGGTGACCTCTGGCCGCAGCGGGTGACTGAGTCAGTCAACAGCCCGCCCGGCAGTCGGCAGCGTCATGGTACCGTCGCGAGCGTGCCTCTGGCTCACGCTGCTGCTCGGTGTCGGTGTCGAGCAGCTTCAAGGTAGGCATCACGACCGTCAGCAAAGAAATGAAGGCCGATGTCGAATGGGCGTGCCCAATAGCTTGCCAGCTCGGGAAACTTGTAGGCAGCTTAGACTACTCGTCCCTAAATCGGGATAACTTAGATGGCATCTGCTGAAGCGCCTCGTGTCCGTGACAGGCCACCTATTTAATCTCGTAATCATAAAGATGTGTTACATTACGACGCGTGCCTATCGATGTCATGTCGATATGATATGATATCCATCGATGCGATGGCGTTTTCTCCGTGCAACCACCAGCCGGCTTTGGAGCCAAGCTTTCATCGCTTTTGTTATTTGTGTAGTTCGTGGCTTATCCATGTCGATGCAGCTCTGTGCTCCGAGGTCCGGTCCGCAGTGCGCGTTTGGATGCCTGCCGCACTCAAGCGGCTAGACTCGTCTCCCGGGATGGTACTTTAAATGGGTTGTGTTACTCAGAGTGGATCATGGAAGAACTTAAAAGAACTGGTTGTTGCACATCTCTCAAAAGGTTTTAATAAATGAAGAAGTCCCTACTTTCATGTTGTTGTTCTGGCCTTCTGGTTGGAGGAGAACATATTTTTGTTTATGTAACCGTGCCTCCCGTTCCTCGCCCCTGACGCAGCCTTTTTTAGGCTAACCCAGAGCTTAGTTCCCATTCAGTTGGACGGGGGGAGGGGGAGGCCTTCAGCGCCCTTCGAATGTGATACAAATGTGGACTTTCGCGGACAAATCCGGTTTTCCTACAGGTATGTTGAGAGTAGGTTCAGCCATTTTCCCCGTTCATTTTCCCCAACTGATTTCACGAAACTAAATCCCTCGTTTAATCTATAAGAATTCGTTTCAGATCTCTCAAAAGTCAGTCCGTCGATCAGATTTGAAATCATGGATAGCTCCAAATGCACCATGCATTCCAAGATCCGAAAATCGAGAGCTGCTAACTGTGCTCACCCATTGCGCCCATTGCCCATGCGGCCATTGCCGCTCACGGCCGTACCTCATCGCACCACTCTGACAACATGACCGCGCTCCCGACAGCTTCGTACCGCTGCGAGAGGCGCTGCCCGTTCGGTGAGCGGTGCCAGCTGCGAGTGGCCTTCCGCCGCGGCAGCTTCTGGAAGCACGCTGAGTGCGTGTCGGACCCCGACCCGCCCGCGCATCCGCCCAGCTGTCAGGACATCCAGTGCGGGAGATCGAAAGTATGCGTGCTGCACGCCCCGCAGTGCTTTGCACCACCGTGCTACCCCATTCCTGTATGCGTCCGGGACAAGTGCTTTACCGTTAATTGCAAGAAAGACTACGTCTGCAACGTGGTCCGGCGGAAGGAGGCGAGTGCCGACTGCAGCGGCTCCCTCGACTGCCTGTACCGCCCTCGATGCGTTCCGCGTGCGCTGCCAAGGCGCGGCTTCTGCCCGCCGCCAGGCCAAGTGCCGCCGGTTGAAAAAGCGCTTTGCGATTACGACCGCGACTGCGCCGGCGCGGATCTGCTCTGCTGCGAGACGGCTGGCGGTCACAGCACGCGCAACTGCTCGCAGCCCGCCTTCCCCGACCCCTGCGAGCATGTGGAGTGCCCGAGGAAAAGGCCGGTGTGTGCGCTGAACCGGCGAGGCAGACCAACGTGCTTGCACAGGCACGATGAGTGTATACCAGACTCCTTTGACTGCCATTACGGGAAGCAGCTGTGCTGTTCCGACCATGCAACGCTCATCGCCACCGACCTAGTGTGTTAGCAGTGGTGCATCCGGCGGTGGATTTCGTGGGCTGAGACGCTTATCGTAGCGGTGCGCTGGGTGATAGATTTCGTGGTTTAAAGTACTTACCGTAGTGTCTACCGGGTAGTAGTTTTTGTGGGCTGATGTGCTCACCGTAGCGCTGCACCGGGTGAAAGATTTCAACAAGATTGTACGGCCATGGTGATAAGATGAATATTAAACGTTTTTCTGCGGCCAAAGTTTTTTTTCTCGTACTACATTCTGATCCCGCTCACACAGCAGCAGATGGAGGTATTTGTGGAACAAAACACAAATTAAGCCCGTTTGCAATTCACGACCACGCACGTACTAAGCTCGTAATCTTCATCAGTGTGTACAAGATATGCTGGCTTCTCCTTTCTTTATGTCAATGGTATCCATGGTTCAGCGACGGTGCCAAAAATGCTTGATAGGGTGACGAGGGCGTAAAACCATGACAACACCTGAATGAAAAATGGGCGAGAAATAATAGGCTGAATAAGTGGTGTACTTGTGAATGATCACTGCTATACGAACCCATCAACTTATCAACACTGCATTGCGCTGCTCCACCATAAGATACAGCGGCGCGGGAACTGGGGATAGAGGCTTGGATTCAGACTCACAAATTCCTGCAAATTTAGCATTGGCCCCGCGAGCGTTGGCTGGAAACATGTTACAAACGGTTGTCTCTCTTTTCTTCCCAACGTGAAAGGACGGCCGTTGTCCCATGTCGGCAGAAAACACATTATCGCAGTTTCGTAGCTTCCTCTCAGCAGGTACATATTATCGCCTAGACGATCTGGCCATGTCATGAACCAGAGTAGAAACATGTATTTGAGTGGTGGCTAAAGCTTCGCAGAGTGATATTTCATGCATATTTGCCCTGCAGCCACGGTATGGCTTGGCCCAATTCCAAGGGCATTTAGGTTCTCTACGGAAAATTATGGCAGAAAAAATCCCACTGTTTTTATGGGAGCGATAAAAATATCTTAACAACACACAGCTTGAGGATCACAGAATTCACGTACTCCTACCAAGTCTACACCAACAACGTTTATGGTGGGACCCTAAGCGCAGCCAAACGTTCTCTAACGTGATGCGTTTAGACTGGCAAAAGCGACCGCGGCATAAAATGCATCGATTCTACCCAGGCGAAGGCGATGCACGTGGCACACTGCTGCTGTGTTGATCCTCCTCTGCGTTATAATTAAACCAAACAAGTTTCAGCCCCTGTCGCGTGCTGAAACTGCATTCAGCTGTGGCTGAACGGGCGAACAAGTCCATGAGAAGGCCGTCAATTTTGACAACTTCAGGGAGCTGGGTTCACACACGTTGTTCTCCAGATTGCTGAAAACAGACTGGGGGGATACCGTTAACCCCTTGGCAAATGGCAATAGGGCAGTTGTCACCTTGCCCCTCTGGTGACGCTGCTCCTGAGCGCAGCCGTAGGGTTGATATGCGCAGCTTCAGCTTCTACGCGACCAGGAACAATAATTTTTACGAACTTAAAAACAGGGAAGAAATGAATTGAGCGGGATCTCTGCAGGTTACGTAAATGACACGTCACGTCATGGCGTTGAAGCAAAACATACATAAAACATAAAACATATAGGTACATACATAAAACATAAAACATATATATATAAAACATACATAAAACATAAAACATAAAACATAAAACATACGAGGTCCGTTCAGGTCCGTCCGTTCCGACAGCTTAGTTGGTTAGAGCGCTTGCGTTCCGATCCACCTAAGCGTAGCGGGGTGAATCCTTGTCGTTTTAGGCACTTGTTGCTGCACTGAAATCGCATGATATACGTTAGAGGCGCTGCACTTGCATGAAATTGCCCAGCCCCTCGCGTAAGCCTTTTGGCCCAGGGGTCATGTTCTTCTTTGCCACACGATTGTCTGCGTCCTAGAGCATTCTTGAATATTTGTTGCATACTGTCGGCAAGTTCAAACGGCATTCCAGTTCAGGTCATTGCAAAAGGCTAGGTCAAATGACGAGATTTTTGAAAATTTTCACTTCTTGCCTTTATTAAGCATTGCTTTGAGCCAGTCACCCGAAATTTATCTGAATTATGCTGTTTAAATATCCAAATTTATGATTTCAAAGATGTTTTAGGAATTGAAGGACATAGTGAGCATTGCAAATGTACTTTTGTATTCGGTAATTGTCCAAAACAAATCACTCATGGACAATGCTTTGAGGTTGACCGCTGCCTGTCAAGCAAGCACTGCCGGAATACCGCCTGAAAGCCATTCCGCTGCAATTTGTAAGGCCATAAAGCGTTTATAGGCCAATTCAAACTAGTAAACCCACATGTCTACATACACCGGAGCGCTCCTGTAATGTTCACCAAATCTGCCCATGGCTGAACAAGTTATGAGGGTTGTAATTTTTGGGAGGGTACAAGTTTTGAACTTTAACCTTAGATTGACCTCAGCCGGCATTGAAATGTTTGGAACCTTAAAAATATTTCTGGAGCAAAACGGATGCATAGAGGCACTGCAAATTTTGTGTCGCTTCTGTTTGCCGTTTTTTTCCTATTTTTTGTTTTGCTAAGCTACGGCAATAGAAGAAAGGACGGACTTCCGTTACCCCAGCCGAGCCCGGCAAATTGATACTTGATCACACCAACCAAATCAGTTGAAAAAGGGAATTGCCGACACAATGGTATTGCGTTATGCGATAGCTATAACAGAATATATATATATATATATATATATATATATATATACATATATATATATATATAATATTTCAAGGTGCATAATGGACAGAATATATGCGCGAAATCAGAAGGGGCCCGACAAGAGCGTAGGGCCCTCCATTGAAATAAGGAGTAGCCAAAGCCCAGTGCGGAGGGCCCGAAAGATGGAGCATACCCGAACAGATTATCAGGTGTCCCAGTCAGGAGTGAAGAACCCTAAATTCAAACACCAAGACCCAATAAGTAAGTCCGGAACAATCTAGTGTGACCGAAGCGGCGAACAGATGGGGCCTCCGACAAGTGCGTAAGGCCGTCCATTGAGATAGGAAGTGCCCAAGACACGATATGGAGTGCTCCCAGATATTCTAGTGGGTCCGGGCAGGTTAACAGATGGTGCCCCGGCAACAGCGTAAGGCTTTCCGTTCAAATATGAAATACCCACGACACGATGTAGAGGGCCCCGAATAATCGAGTGCGCCAGAGCAGGTAGACAGATAGGGCCCCCGAAAAGAGCGGTGGGCCCTCCATTCAAAAAGGAAGTACCCAAAACCAGATGTAGAGGCCCCCCACGATCGAATGGGCCCAAGCATCTTGTCAGAAGGGGCCCCGACAGGAGCGTTATGCCCTCCATTCAAATAAGAAGTACCCAAAACCCTATGCGGAGGGCCCCCGAAGGATGGAGTACACCCGAACAGGTTATCAGATGACCCGGATGGAGGTAGAGAGCCCTAAGTTCAAACACAAAGAACTAATGTGGAGGGCTCCTCGAGCAATCCAGTGTGGTCGAGAAGGTGAACAGAGGAGGCCCCCGACAAGTGCGTAGGGCCCTATTCAAATAGCACGTGCCCAAGGCCCAATGTAGAGGGCCCCCGAACGACCAAATGTGCCCGAGCAGGTTATCAGATAGGCCCCCGACAAGAGCGTAGGCCCCCCCCCCATTCAGATAGCAAGTAACCAAGACCCAATGTATGGGGTCCCCGAATGATCGAGTGTGCCCGACCAGGTTAACAGGTAAGGTTCCCAAAAGGAGCGTAAGGCCCTTCATTCAATAAGAAAGTATCCAAGATCCAACGTAAAGGACTCCCGAATGATCCAATGCGTCAGAGCGAGTTAACATGTAGGGCCCCGGTCAAGAGCGTAGGGCCCTCTGAGCAAATGCAAAGAAATGAAGGGCAACGTAGTATGCTCCTTAACGATCGAAGTGATCCTGCGAGTGGGCATATAGGTTCTTCGGAAACGGCATGAGGCCCCTAGACACTATAATGAGAGTTAAAATTTCCAGTCCACAACTAATCCAATCGTGGAATATGTTTGTGACTTATCATAGGCCCTTTACTTTCGCTTAAAACTGCTCTTAGTCGCCTTAAAGTTCGGGGATACCCAGTTTTGTCGCGTTTTGTGTTAAAAATTGCACCTGGTCGACCGGCCATGGGCCCTCTCGGAGCTAATGGTCCCCTTCGGGGCCCAAGGTGGGGGGGGGGGCATGGGCCCGTAACCCTCCCCCCTGGATCCGCCTCTGGGGTGCCTGGGCGGCACAAATGAGCCAGCCACAGTGCAAACGGTGCAAGCCACAGTTTTTACAGAACACCAACATTCAGGGGACTTAACAAAGAGCGATTGCCAGCCATTACCACGATACAGTCCCCATCTAAGAATTATAATGCGCGAACATACGTGTACCTGCAAACTAACTGAAGCAAATAGGCATCACGCATCGCGCATCACTCAAACGTGCAAGCGAGTTGAAATAAACAGGCATCACACACCGCGCCTCAATTAAACATGCGAACGATTTCAATTGGGCAGGCATCGCACATCACGCGTCAGCAATCACTTACGCGTGCAAGTGATTTAGCGTTAGCACACATCACACATAAAGGCACATATCACGTTCGCATAATCGGCCATGATGAGCCCAGTATGTTAAGATTTAGTCGCCGACTTCTTATAAGAATATATTCACATATTTGCCTGCCTGGGGGTCCTGCGGTCTGCAGATGACTTTGAACTATAAAATGGGCACAGAGTCCATGCTTCCCTCGATTTCAACCAGAGCGTTTTTTTGCCAAAAAATTGTCACCGAAAGAGGCATTCCCTGTTTTGTTTTTAACGTCTCGCAGGTGTTCTTTGTATCTCAAACGAATAGGGTACATGGCCTCCCCGTCAAAGACTATGTCCCTCCCATGTTTTTTTGCACAGTTTGCATTTGAATTCGTAGACCACGTTTTTTTTTGCATGCAAACCACTTGAAACCTAAAACTGCATAAATGACGTCTGTTGCCACCCGGGCACTTAGGTTTCGAGATGGAAAATTTCATCCGATACTTTTTAAGCTTATTGTCGTTTTTCTAGACTATGTGTACGCACAGTTTCGATTTGTCAAAAAGGTGTTTGATTTTCAAAGCAAATGCCCATCTGTGTAAGGTAGGGTTAAGAATCCGTCTTCCCATAGGACGTGTTCCCGCCTCCTACCACCCATCGCCCCACGCGCTCTAGACTTTTTTTACTTCTTCCAACATTCTACCCAAAAATTGCGGAGAAGATCCGTTGCCCAACAGCAAAGCCATATTATTGCTTATGCTCTTTCTTTCTTATAACTACTTGAATTGCTTAGACCCCTATAGAACATATTACGAATTATGCTGTGCTTAGTGGTAGTTGGAAGCACAGATTCGCGGTGCAGAATGATACCAGAGTTGGTGGGCACGATGAAGAGCCCCGTTTCTTACGTCGTGCGGTTGTTCCTCTTTTTCACTGTTTCTAGCGTATCCAAATATGGGACCCCCTTTCCGCCCCCTGTAAGCTCTATCGTAAAAGCTAGATTTGGATGCTGGTTGTTAATGAACTCTAAAAACCCTTCACGGTGTCCGTGCGTCCATACCCCAGCATAATCATTGATGCATCTAGCTAAAAAAGTTGGTTTTAATGGGCTCGCGGCGAGGGCCTTCGTTTCAAATTGGTCTAGAAATATTATTACCAGAGGAGGGGTGCATGGGTTCCCTAATGCTATTCCCAGTTTTTTTTGCTCGGTAGAAATCACCTCCGGAGGAGAAAACAGTATCCTGGAGATACTGTTCTAAAATATTGCAGATATCCTCCTTTGATAGACCGAAAGATTATGACTCCTGTGATAGAAACATTCCCTGGTTTTCTCCGATAAATAAGGCTAATATTGCTGTTATCGGACCTTCATTTTCGCTTCCGGCTCTTTTTCGTGCCCCAAGACGTCCACCGATTGTGTTCCATGTTAAAAAAAACTGCGTTCGTTCGACCGATTACGTCTCCCTTCGGAGCGCAAAGGGATGAATATGACTCCGTGCCCCCCCCCCCCCCCCCTCCCCCCCGGCTGAGATCTGCCACTGGAATTGCCTGCTTAAAATGGCGCTGATGACTGGTAATCCATGGCAATACGACAAAGGGGCAGCCCTGCGAAGATCTCGCACTTCTGACAGCTACTCTTGACCCGCCACCTTGAGGTCTCGGACAGAATACCCGACACGGCGTCAGGTAGGAATCATGATCGGCATTGTATGAGACGCCACGCGTCGCCGTGGCGTCGCAACAGTGCAAGCCGCGCAGGTCGTATCATGAGACGTGCATCTTAAGCTTGGCTGCAGGATTCGGGTCGAAGGAAGCGAGGACAAGTGACGACGCCGCGGCGCTTTCACTAATGCGAAGGCCGTTCCACGCCGTGTGATCCGTTTTCCGACGTTCCTGGGCTTCAGATGATCGCGCCGTGGCTGCCCACTGCAGCGGGCGAGATTGCTGGAAGGTGCACCCAACCGGCTAGTGAGGCCCGTAAACGACCTGAGGACGGTGGCGTTTTGCGGGGTGTGGAACTTCGGAGATGTCCTCTACCAACGCCTGATGTATGCTCCTGGGCGGAGGCGATGTAACCACGGTAGTCTACGCTGCTCCTGGTGGAGTCTACGCTGCTCCTGGCGGGGTCTACGCTGCTCCTGGTGGGGACTACGCTGCTCCTGGCGGAGTCTACGCTGCTCCTGGCGGAGTCTACGCTGCTCCTGCACCGAAGTGCTGGACAATGCAGACTATGTGTTACGTATGTTCGCAGTAGGTTTAGTCATGTGCGGGAATGTCGTCTACCTTTTTAGCGTTAGCAACATTTGCGAAGATTTGGCAATCCCTGCAGTTGTGCAAGTGACCTGTCGAGACCAGATATTGAACCCCACGAAGAAATTTTAAACATTAATGTTGTGTCGTAGGCATGTTGGGTCTTGACAGTCCTCCGCAATCTCCATCTGAAAGAATCCATTCTTAGCCTCACACGTTGACAGCCATCGCGCTCCATTTCCGACAGCTGCCATGGCATTTCAAGGTGAACGAACGGAAATACGTGGGGAGGCAAATGCGCTTGTTTAATCGGGCTAGACCGACACAGAGACGTACTTCTAGTGACTTCTTGACCACCGGTACCGTTGGATGGTACCAGAGCGTTGGAGAGTCCACTGGTGCGATCACTTTCTGAGCTGCCAGGTCGTCCGCGGTTTGATGATGTCTCGCACTCTGTTCATCTGATGAGTCAAAGCCATGCGGGCATGCAGGTAACATGACGTCACCAGATACCCGTCGTCGTTCCTCAACTCCTGCTACTGAGGTCGCGTCGGTTACGGTCGGGGCTGAACTCCTGGTCAAGTGTTCCCCGCCGCTTGTGTCAGTGGACGTGTGGATGATGCTGAGGCCTGGCCTGAGCAATGAGCGACAATGCTTGAGGCCTGAGCAACATCCTCGCTGCTCCGCTGACTGTACTGACTGGTCGACCTGGTGTCCTGTCGGCGCGCTGAACACAGAGACGGACTCTGCCGCGGCCGGCCGCGACCGTGGGACGACCTGTATCTGGGCGGAACAGCTACGTGGCAGGACACTGAACGCAGCGGAGTCAAACCAGCTGATAAGCACTCCCGGTGACTCCTTGACGACGTCCCGAGTCGACTAGCCGAGCGAGGAAACGTCGACAACCAGTTCGGTAGTGTTTGGGCCCGCAGCGGCAGCATTAGGAAATGCTGACAACTTGTGCGGCAGCATTTGGGCTGTAGCGGTAGCATCAGCCTCATAATCAGTGGTGTAGGTCAGAGTTCCTTGGCTGTCGTCGTGACTTAATTGCACCGTGATCTTTGGCGCCAGTAAAGCAAGCAGCATGCTGAATACGTCTGCAAGGGCTGCATGCAGGGAGCATTGCAAAGGCCCTGCTCCAGTGCGTCCTGATGTTGAGTTCGGACTACGCCAATGCGATAGGGAACGAGACTGAATAACGAGTCTGTCGCCAACCATGGATGGCGACAGACGCTTGGAACATGGTCCGGTCTCGCACACACGCGTAACACGCCGTACTTACCACTGGACACGGGCTGAGATCGCACTGACTAGATGGGTCAACGGGTACGGGCACCGAAGGCATACCGGTCGGCCCAGCGGTAAATCAACGTCCACCAGACGCCCGGGGGTGGAGACATCTCTGAGTCCAGAAGAATCTAGTGTCCCCCGTAATAAACTTGAACTAGTGGGCATGATGCCAAGTGAGTGCCAAATCCGAAACTAGCATCCAAAGACAGCGTACGATCCAGACGATAAAAAAGCTGAATTATCTTAGTTTAGCCAGCGCCCCGCGAAGCGTTCCAGTGCGGTCAGTTCAGAATGACTAATTGCACATGCCTGAACAGCAGCATTGTTTTGTGCGGGAGACAGTGACATAAGCAGGCACGGATCCTGGTGTCTGGGCGAGTGGTCTGAAGTCCGGCTAAGTCCAGGTAGTGCAAGCTGAGACAACCGGTTGTCTTAGCGCCTTCTATTGAGTCGCTTAAAAGGACACTCACCGCCATAACAGCCGCACCTTTGTCCCGGATCATGAACTGGTTGGATATTCGCCTGCGGGGGAAAAGGCTAATGTAGTAAGCCATAAGACAGCGGTGGGTCTCATTTCGGAGCAAAAAAGTACGACTTAACGGCCCGGCAGATAGGATTTCGTAATCGAATTTATGGGTAAACGACCGTGAGGCAGCATGTAGGCGGCGTAGGTGGAAATGCGGCCCAGTGATGCATGGGCCGCAGGGCGTTTTTTTTTCTTATCAGTTTTCATTTTTCCCTCTGAAGGAATAAGAGCTAATAGCTACTGCGAGATGACCGTGCATGAATTTTAATGCAGTCAACTGACGAAATCACGCGTTCAACGACCCCATGAAATAAATCACCGGCGCTCTTCATTGCACTGTGGTCCAGTGAACTCTTTGTGAACCGATAGAACTCGGAAGCTTTGTCATAATATTTATCTGGGCTGTAGAGATATGAAGGACCTCGCGAAGATAGATCGAAATGTGTTAACAATCCGTATTAACAAAGCCAAACCATGTTTGTCTGGAAATGTTCAGGCATAGGTTAAAACCTTTTGATGATTTGTTTCACCACTCGATCCTGCAAAGGAATAGACGTTCTCGGGCAAACATGGGATGACCTCGTTCGTTTTTGAACGAATTGCGACGCGATCTATCAAACATTAATGGCACCCCTTATTTCCCACAAAGGAGAACCATAGAGCAGAAAACTGGGGGCGCATTACGGTTCCCGGTTAATGCCTGAAGGGCTGTTCCGTCCCATTGCGGGATGTCTTCCGGTCGCCATTACGGCGACACGGGGCGGGATCCCCTGGCCGATCGGGAGGGCCTTGGAGGGCTAAATCACATCCAATTGCTCCCCACCCTGATGCGGGAGGCCTTCTGACCCGCGCAGACTGCAGTTGACCCTGAATCGACGCAGAAACCATCATGGACGCGACAACATCCCTGATCGCCGCCGGTGGCCCTCCAGTTAGCACATAGATTCCAGTTCGACTTAACGGGTCCGTGCTGGACTTGGGTTGGAGGGCCCACCATTCGGCGCTGGGGGCCCTGACTGACACAGGACTCTTCCAGTGCCTCAATATGAGCAAACATCAAAATTAGCTGTGGGGCCGGGCTGCCGGCCGGGGGTGTGGCTGACTGTCCCGCCCTGACGGCCGGAGGTGTGGCTGACTGTCCTGCCCTGCCGGCCGGGGGTGTGGCTGACTGTCCCGCCCTGCCGGCCGGGGGTGTGGCTGACTGTCCCGCCCTGCCGGCCGGGGGTGTGGCTGACTGTCTCACCCTGCCGCCTAGCGGAGTCTACAGCCGGCCGGCTCCCGCGCTCGCGCGACTGGCGGACGGCGAGTGTTGCCCCACGGTGATTGCCGCGGTGGCCCGCGAGGCGGACCCCGCGGCGAGAGGTGACGTCACGATTTGGGGCGGTGTGTATGCCATTGTGTGGCTGTTCCAATACAAAACAAGTTGAAATGTAAACATTAGGATGTTTGAGCATTAATAAGATGTGATCAAACTAAAAAAAACATTAAAGGCTGTCATGCTTCCTTTCAATATCAGAGGGCCCCGACCAACGTAAAAGGCCCCTCTGTCATTCGGGTCCCGTCCCCGTTCCTTGTTGAGCAAATGTTCTGACAAACTAGAAGCTCCCTGTTGAGCGCAGGAATGCTCTGTCTCAGTGGTCCCCAATCGGTACAAGAGGCCCTCCAACCGACATTTGAGATCACGACGCTACGGACCGTGACTAAATGACCGTAACTTTTCTTAATGTGACCCACAGCCAGCCCTTTGGGCCGTTCAGCCCCCAATCGAACCCTTGATCTTTGGTCTCAAGAGACCCTCGGGCCCCTCTTCGGGCCCCCTCAAACACGCTCCCGGCCGGCTTGGGCCACTTGCCATGACACCACCCCTGTAAGGCACTGTGGCTCCTAAACGTCAAAGCAGCCCCTCATTGTGTCAGGGGCCCCGAACATCTCGAATCGCAGCCCCGGCCTCATTCTTGCTTGGAAAATGGATCTCGAGTGCTCAGACGGACATGAAACCGACTGTTTGGCTCCGTGTTGAAGCGTTATGTAACATGGATAGAAAACCCTAAAAAGATGACCCTAATAGAATCCCTCTGACTGACATTTCAGGTCACGGCACTTTGGATGGGGCCAGGGCTTGAGTCAAATCGGGCCCTTGATCTTTAGTCCCGAGGCCTCTCCGGCCCCTCTTTGGACCTCCTTAAACAAAGCTAGTGACCAACTAGGGGTATGAACTGTGGGCCCCTGACCGACACAGGGGCCTCATTCACTGTTTCTGGGACCCAGACCAATGCAGACTGTGGCCCCCGGTCTTGCTCCCGCTTGGGAAATAGCCCCTAGGGTTCAGACTGACAGTGAATCAACTGTTCGATGCCCGTGGTCTCTGGCCGACATAGACACGCACATTGTCTCAGGGGTTCTCAAACAGTGCAAGATGATTTCTGACTGATATTTCAGGTCACGGCCCTACGGTCCGCGATTCTTTATGCGACCTATAGCCAGTCCTTCGGGCCCTTATGCCCTCCAGTCGGGGGTTGGACAGTCGGTTTCGTTGGGCCACCCGGGCCCCCCTTCGGGCCTTATCGAACACTGTGCCTGGTCGGCTTGGGCTCCTTGCGAACACAGGACCATCTAATAGGTGTTGTGGGCCCCTGATAGATACAGGGGCCCCGACCAGTGTAAATCACTGACCCCGGCTTTGTAAGCTCATTAGAAGTGGGCCCTCAGGCCCATACCGACACGTAACCGACTGTGCGGTACTGGTGGTGCCTGACCGAGACTCATGGTGTTCCTGATCAGCGCGAAGGGCCCTCAGACTGTCATGTGAGGGTCCGTCACCGCAGACCGGGGCTCCTGAATAAAACTCTGACCCACCCTTCGCGCCCATAGACCCTCCAATCAGAACCTTGATTGTCGGCCCCAATGGGCCCTCCAGGCTCTTCGAGCCACCTCGAACACGGCCTCTGGCCGACTTGGGGCCCATTGCCAGCACGGGGACTGTTGTGCGCTTCGTGGCCCCGACAAATGTACTTCTTTGGCTCCAGCTTTGCCCTGCTTGGGAAATGAGCCCTCAGTCGCATGCCGCCACGAGCCAACTGCGCGTTACTGGCGTTGCCAGACTGACAAATAAGTTCTTATCCACCCAAGGGCCCTGATCAGTGCGCAGGGCCCTCTGGCTGGCATTGGTGTGCCCGGCCATGGGGGCCTTGCCCCCCGAATGCGACGTCCGGCCGGCCTGTCCAATCCTTTGGGCCCTCAAATCAGGCCCTTTATCGTAGGTCCCGTGGGATCCGATGTGCCCTTCGGAAGCTTGGGGGGGGGGGGGACAGGTGCCCCTGTGCCCCCTCTGTCTGCACCACTGGCTGCGCTCCCAGCTCCTTAAACGCAATACGTTGCGTAACGAGCAAGTCGTTCCCCCTTCCCTGTATTAAAAGCAATCATGGTTCGCGATACCCCATCCCTTTTGTCCATCGCGGAACTTTTTTGATGACGGCTCTTACCTCTGCATTGACAAGGGCATACTTATATGCGGCGTGATAGACGTGACAACATGCACACCGCCTTAAAGTGAGCCAGTGTTCTGCATGTTGTCATCAAAAGGCTTCCATTCTGGCACATCCGCCAGCAAGGTTTTAGTGATTCAGTATTCCTCGGAGGCAAGTGCTCTCTCCCCCCTCTCGCCGTATGAAATTGTTACTGAGCAAAAAGTGCACCGATTCATCGGCTTACAGATGCTGCCATTGATAAATCCGAAGTAAAATTAAGGAGACCAAGAATGTTAGAAGTGTCTCGTCGTGCAAGAAGTTTGGCGCTTGTCAATGAGCTTTCGGCAAATATCGTTGAGTCGTCACCCCCCTCCCCCACCCCGCTGCTCGTCACACCAGTTTTTCTAAGCATCCTCCACCCGTGGCCATACGCCACGTAACCCCTGACGCGTTACGTGGGGTGATCGACGTGATGCAAAAATATACCTTAGTTCGTTTGTATTTCGCTTAGGATAGCTTGGGACGACCTGAAATGAAACAGTCACTCTGGAGGATTTTTCTGTTTAAATCATATTTTGCCTCCATCTGTAATAGTGTAATGAAGACTCCAATGGCCCATCTCATTCGTTAGAATTTCCGGGAATTCTTGGTTATGACGCCGAACACAATACTGCCGCAGGAGACGACACCGGCCGCTCAGTACGGTGCGTCGAGTCGGGGCCGTCGCCGGTTCTTGGGTTGTCGGCCGCAGGGTCCATTGTAAATCATACTTAGAAGGTACAACAGCTCGTTTAAGCAGTTTGTGGTAAGCAGCGTTCTGAACCGTAAAAATTTGAACACCTTGCTGGAACAGACGTGTGGGTGCTTTGGCCCGTGACCACATTTCCCGTGTCATTTCCCGCCTGCTATCAGTCAGGGCTCCCAATACCATTACGGCATTCCCCCATGTCTTAATATGTTTTGCCTCTTGAGTCAGGCTGGTGACACTTAAAATTGAAGGCCTTGAGTCCTTGAGTATATGGTCTTAACTTACTAGTGATGGCGCGATGCCCAGTCGCCAAAAAATCCATGCAATACCCTGAACATCCATGTGACATGCGTGCACTGAGCTCTAAATTTTAATGTCAGACTGCAAAGATGCTTGTTTACCCAGCATTTATGGATGTCTAAAAGTTCTGTTTGTCTAGTGCAAGGCAACATTTTGTCACATCTCAGTGTGCCATTCTATTCCATATTTTAAGGGATTATTATTGTGGTGCTAGAAGGAAGTTTTACACAAGGGTATTCTGGCCTGAGTTTAGGCACACTGGAGCCTTCGAGGTTCAATGGGGGTGAAGTGCAACAATTTTTTGGCAGAAATGCCATGACTGTAGAACTTATATTATTTTGTGGCAGCCCATGCTACCATGTAAATGAAATGAATGAAAGCATTTGAATTGAATGAATTGAATGAAATGAATGAAAAAATGAATGAAAGCAATGAATTAAATGAAAACATTGGCTGGCAAATTCAGTATGATTATAGAACTTTTTAAACATGGCAGTGGAATCAATAGTGGCTGGTAGATGCAAGTCAAATTATCAGAAAATTCTTGAAAAGCAACAGTCTGCAAAGGTTTCATGTTATAGCAATTGCTAAACATGTTGGGAATAGCAGCAAAATCAGACAAAAGCTAAGTCTATATACACCATAAAATGTGAATGATCTGCCACCTTTTGCTTATTGGACCTCTGCTATGCTGGTCATCTTAGCCTACCATGTATTTTTTCAGTTTGGACCTGGGGCACTATTGTACATTGTATTTTAATCCATTTGACCATGTTCAGCAATGCACTCAAATTGGTCAATTTCATTATATTTTTTAATATTTGCATCAACCATTTGCATCCAGAGCCATGCTCACCACCACCAGCAGGTTTATTTTTCAAAAATAACTAATTTTACTGTATTTTGGCTACACCCCTGTGCAAACCTTAGTGAACTTTGGAAAATGTGCTTCAAAATTACATGGTCTGGTTCCAGTGCATCACTATGAGCTGGTAAACATGGATACCTATAAATGGTGGGAACAAAATAATTCATGAATTTTACATTGAGTTGTAATCATTCATTGCCCTTTAAGATGTTGCAAATGTTCTTTTGGACCTATGGCTGATGGCCAAATGGAGGCCTATTCCCCACTCTGTGTAAGCCCACTTGACCTATGACATAGCATACCTAACTCGATGATAATTAAAGATTTTAGGGTGCGTAGACTTAAGATTCCTTTAATGGCAAAGTAAAGTAAGTGTAGTTGTTTCCAAACAAGTTTGGTTGTTTACATGGCAACACCTAACTCAAGCTGCTGACTGATAACCATTCGGTCAAGCCATACATACAGTGATAGTCCTTCTAGGGTAGTGTTTAATGGAAGAGTGCCAATGTTGTGATCTTTGAGATTTTTGCTCATTGTGAGAAAAATAAGTGATATCACCACGTCACATTTCTGAAGGGGACAAACGTGTCGCCATTGGCAGCTGCCATGAGAACCACTAGGAACTCATCTATTGGGAGAAAGGCTGTGGCTATAGGGGCCTTTTTTGTTCTTGTGAGTGCATACTAAGTGTGGTATCATTTTGCATGGGGCATTATGGAGAAGTGCCTTATTGCCAGCTGGGTATCCCAGGTCTTGCACAATGCACACTCATGATCTCGACAGTCAGCATTTTTGTATGTTGTAGTACAAACATAGTCATGTTTTCCTGCTACCTTTCCTGTTATAGTACAAACATTATCAAGTGTTCCTGCTATATTTCCTGTTATGGTACAAACATAGTCAAGTTTTCATGCTATCTTTCCTGTTATGGTACAAACATAGTCAAGTTTTCCCGCTATCCTTCCTGTTGTGGTACAAACAAAGTCAAGTTTTCCTGCTATCTTTCCTGTTATGATACGGACATCATCAAGTTTTCCTCGTATTTTTCTGTTATGGTACAGTCAACTTTTTTTTGTGGTACAAACATAGTCAAGTTTTCCTGCTGTCTTTCCTGTTGTGGTGCAAACATAGTCAAGTTTTCCTATTTTTCCTGTTGTGGTACAGACATAGTCATGTTTTCCTGCTATATTTCCTGTTGTGGTACAAACATAGTCAAGTTTTCCTGCTATCTTTCCTGTTATGGTACAAACATCATCAAGTTTTCCTGCGATATTTCCTGCTGTGATACAAACATAGTCAAGTTATCCTGTTATCTTTCCTGTTGTGGTATGAACATAGTCAAGGCTTCCTGCTATGTTCCCTTATTAAAACAGCATAATTGGGCTCAATCGTATTCTGCAATACAGAGATGGCAACTACTACCCATCTCGCATTGTCCAAAAACCCCACTGCACCGGACCGAGCAATCCCACTTGCTGGCCTAGGGAGGACGACCCCCGCGTGCAAATGCGGCGGGAGCGTGCGGGGCGCGCGCTGACGGCCTGCCCGGTGTCCCCCCAGAGCCGGCGCCCGACCGGAGCGGCGCCAAGATGCGCGCCCTGGCCACACTCCTGCTGGTCGCCGCCGTCGCCGCCGCTGGGGCCGACGGCGAGGCCGAGGAGCCCGTCGACAAGAGCGTCTTTAAGGCTCGCATCGAGGTCAGCAACCGCGACCTCTGTCGGTTCAGAACTCACGTCATGCTGAAGCTGATTGCAGAATGTCGTGTGCATTTTTATACTTTCAAATGTTCATGTGGTCTTCGCCGTTTTTGGCGTTTCTGCGTGCTTACTGCGCGATTCGGTTGACAGAGCTGCGGAGGATGACGTTTGAATCGGCTCCCCGAGGTGAAGAAATTCATCTACGAGGACATCCCTTTCTTTCACAACGTCATCTTCAAAGCGGTGCCCGGTGCGCCGCCTGAAGTCGTTTTGCTCAACAGACTGGACCAGGTTAGCAAGTGTATAGTTCTCATAATCGATAGCTGTGATGGACATCATTTTGACTGAAATGTGTATAGAAGTCATTGCCCATGTGAACAGAATCCCGCGTGGTTGCACTCTGCGGACTGGTGGGGGAGGGAAAGGCGGCGGTGAGTGCAGCAAGTGTTCGTCATGAGAACTTCGCGAATATTACGAAAGCGGTACTTTAAACCAAAGGTGTGGAGACCGTTACGTGCAGTGAACCTGAACACACGGCGATCTGGCGCTTCTGCCCAAAATCGAGAACGTGGTTCCGTGATACAGTGCCTAGCCACCCACTGCGTGTTGGCCGCGACTGACATGGATCATGGCACGTGACGAGGGCGCGCCGCGCCGTCCCCTCCCCATGCCGCCGCTGACCCGTGCGCCGGCCGCCGCAGGAAGTGGAGCGGATCGACCTCTCCAAGCTCAACCGCAAGGAGTGCAACGCACTGCTGGTGAAGAAGGGCTTTTTCCGGCGCAAGAGCCGCTCGGACGAGGTGCCCGAAGAGTACCAGGAGGGGCCGTACGCGCCGCACGAGGAACTGTGAACGGCGCGCGCTGAGCGGCCGCCGGGCCGGACCGGCCGCGCCCGTCCGCTGTCGCCGCCCGATGACGCCCCGCCCTCAAAGGCAGCCGCCTGGGACGGGGCCGATGCTGCGGCGGCGCGGGCGAGGGTCGGTCGGGCCAGTCCGGCGCCCCGCGACGGGAAGAGAACGGGTGGGTGGGAGGGGGGAGGGGTAATCGTGCTTGATCGTAGTGTCCGCTGTTGTTGATTTGCCCTTGCGGCGTGACGCGGCGGATGGCACCGGCAGCTTGTCACGGTCGAGGCGCGGCCGACGCCATCACGGCCGCGCTCCGCTGAACACGCGCGCGCACATTCCGCGACGCCACCCACAACGCGCACGCCGGCGGACGTCCGAGTCCCGCATCACAAGCCGAAGAAGTCCCAATGTCCGCCTGTCGCGTTCAGTGTGAGTCGGTCCCGGCTGACTCCACCGAGCGCAGTGAGCGTGCTCGCTGAGCTCGTGCCCACGCGCGAGGCTGGCGGCAGCTCCACAACGGCCAGTGACGGCCGGTGGCCTCTGTGACCTGCGGGTACGCCGTCAGCGCGTCCTCGACGCCAGCCCGTCCGCGCCAGTAGTCACTTCTCCGCGCCGATGCAGCTGCTCGGATGTTTCCAGGGGGGGGGGGGGGGGGTAGCGGAGTGGTCGTTGCTTGAGATCTATGGGATTATGATGTACTCAGTAATCATTTATAATCACGTGTGCGCACGTGTGAAGCGGCCGTATTTTTTACACGTTTTTCGCAAGTGACATAACAGCATTCTGACGTCAATTATTTTCGGATTTTGTTATCTCTGTGATTACGCTTTTGGCAACAAGCAATAAACAATCAAACCACCGCTGCTGCCTTCTGCCGCATGCGGAGCCGGAGACCACCACGAATGCAGCCTGTTGGAGCTTGAAGCATCACGTCTGCACGGTGAGTTCGCCATCGGCGGGCGCCGTCCGCCGCGGCTGATAGACGGAGGTCACGCAGCGGCCCGCTGGCTGGCGGCGGTGTTTCTGATCGCGCCGTCACAGTCGCCGACGGGGTCTCCCGACACAGCGGGGGGCGCCGCTGGCTAGTCCTAAGCCGCGTCGGGCACGGGAGGGCGCCCATAAAGTCTTGCCCCAAAACACGGGCTGGTCACCAGACTTCTGCGCGCTGATCGCGAGAACGAAAAGCCATGGCAGTTCCTTGCCGGGCGTCGGTGAAGTTGGAAGTCTTCCGTGACTCACCCGGGCTCAGAAGGGACACCGGCTTTACCCAGGGGTTCTGATATCCGGCCCCCTACAGCGTCACGTGGGGGACGGCGGCGACCCCAGGCCAATGGTGCATATCACTTCAAAGCGTGACCGCTCAGACCTGTGACGCTCGACAGCTGTCACGCGGCACGTGGCCGCCGTCGGACCTGTGAAGCTCGACAGCCGTCACGCCTCACAGTGCACGGTACTGTGGACCACGGCCGTTATCATCCTCTGGCTTTGAGCGTTGAGAACGGCGTACCCAGCGACCGGACTGGACCGGCACTGATGGATCCCATATCCATGCGAGGACAGCACGCGGGCGCGCGGAAATTTCCGTGATGTTTGACGCTGGTGACCCCACCCGTCACGCACGTCTATCCACGGTCCCATCATGTAGCGAAGCTAACGCAGCTGCACGGAGCTGACGCAGCTGCGTAAACCTGACACAGGCGTTATCGCGCATTTGCATAGCTGTGTGATGCTTTCACAGGTAGACGTTAAATTCCCCTACATTGCTCTGCACTCCAGCTTCAAAAATGTGCAATGTCCCATTGCGTTCGCTAGTGTTTGACTTCGATGCTATAGCCGACTCGCACGCGTGAACTTTATTCACGACGCACGGGCCAGGCTGCGACAGCGCGAATAGCTACGAGAGCGAGCTTAGAAACGTCCGACCATCTCAATGTATTCACGTGGCTGCAGCGGCGTTCGATCGGCGCGGTGATGCACGCTGCCACCAAAAACTGACGCCGCATCCCGGACCTCACAGCTCGCCTCTGAATAGTTCGCCAATGATCAGTGTCGGCGCAACACCAGCCGCGAAGCGCCGCTACACGCCGCAAGCGGAGGAAAACACGCGCCGTACCTGACGTCGAAACAACATTTTATTACAAAACCGTGGTCGTGCGCGTCAGAGGGGACGCTCTGGGATAGACGGACCGCCCGTGGGACACACTACACTGTAACAGCACGTAAATGCAACGGAATCAAAACGGTCCGGCGCGGCCAACCCCACTCTCGCGGCGCGCCGGCAATCGCGCCCGAAAACCAAGCAGCTTAAATAGGTACAAAGAAGTATCACTACCTAGTTAAATAGCCTGCCAGGAGAGCGCCGGCACCAGGCGCGCGGCGGCCGCGCGGCGCCGCCGCCACGCTCGAGAACAATGAACAGCTGCGTCCGTGGCGCCGGCCGGGGAGCGCGGCGGAGAGCGGCGGGCGGTACACGAGCGCGCCGGCCGCGCGATGCTTGATGAGAGGACAGCGCTGACTAGGTGACGCCGGGACCGCGGGTAAGATGCCGGCCAGCCGGCCGGTCGGGCCGACTCCCGGCCGGCTCGGGGCCATTAGTCCTGCCGGAAGGCGGCCGGGCTGCGTTAGCGGCGGCCACGCGGGACCGGGAACGGGGGGCGTGTCAACTGTCAACACACCTCGCTTCCGCAGGGGGCGGGTAGCCATTGGAGGCTACCTGGGGTAACCAGGCCCATGTGGCTGCACTCAGAGGTAAGGCAGTTCAGCGATTCGATACCTTAACGTGGCTGTTGCCAGACTCTTCCAGCTCTCCAAAACCCAGGAGCAATGGATCGCAACTTGGCTCCGATCTATGCGATCTGAACAACCTCCATTATTTCCCTTCATTTCGCAGCAGAGCCGATTCGCCTCAGTCGCGTCCACCGTCTCCCGCCTGCCTTCAGTTTTTACCTTGTCTAGATTCTCTACGAAGTGTGAGTCGGCGGCCTCCTCCAGCATCTCTACCAGACTTGGTACCACGTGATTCGGCACCACGATGCCTGCGGCGGCCGACACGGAAAGGTCAGGTCAGCCTCTCGGCCGGCGCCGGAAGGTCAGCAGAGCCGGGCAGGGTAAACGGGAGCCCCGAGTACCCGACCGGCGCCGGGTGGTCAGCAGAGCCGGGCAGGGTACACGGGAGCCCCGAGTACTCGACCGACGCCGGGCGGTCAGCAGAATCGGGCAGGGTAAACAGGAGCCCCGAGTAGCCGACCGGCGCCGGGTGGTCAGCAGAGCCGGACAGCCGACACAGAAGCCCCGAGTACCCGACCGGCGCCGGGTGGTCAGCAGAGCCGGGCAGCCGACACAGAAGCTCCGAGTGCCCGACCGGCGCCGGGTGGTCAGCAGAGCCGGGCAGCCGACACAGAAGCTCCGAGTGCCCGACCGGCGCACGCAGGCCATGACATCAGAAGGCTCGTGAGTCGGGAAGACCCATAATGAAACACGAGGGTCACGAAAGCCCGGCACGAACCGCCTACGCCACGAACCAACTCACTGCCATGTTGCACGCGAAATGAACGGCCCCAAACAGCGGACTATCTCGAGCCAACTGCGGCAAAAACTGCTATCTTGCCCACCACACTGCTATCGCTCATCGGAAACACGGATTAAAGCCTATCACGCGTCACGAAACTACCCTAAACTGGGCGGCACTCCACACCTCCCGCCGCCAGCGTCACACCCCGCGGCGACCGAGCGCGGGCGGCGCCACCGGCCGGCACTCACCCACAATCTTCAGCTGGTCGGAGCAACGCACCCTGATGACCTGCATCTTCTGCTGCGCCTGGCTCACGTTGGCCGACGACAGCACGCCCTCCACGCGCGTCCATACGTGCAGCACCGACCCTGGCGGACAGGGGCGCGCGGCCGGTCCACACACGGCGCAGATGGGCGGCACGCGGCGCCTAGTGAGCTCGCCGAAGCATGCGCCTTTCGGCGGCGCTGTCGTGGGCTGCACACGCCGCCTGAGCGATCGCGATGTGCGTTACGTGACGGTGCAGGGCTAAGCTAGCACCCACCACGGTCGGAAGCATCACAGCCTGAGCAACCCGCTGATGACCACCACACCATCTGTTTCAGTGACACGAAACCGCGAAATCCATCCACAGTTAGGCGAACCTCAAAGCCTGCGCCCACTCTTGAATGCGCAGCCACTTAGCCTGCTAACCCCGCCCGAGAGCAGGAGACAGACCACGTCCGTAGGCCGCCGCATGCGGTCGGGGCGAGACGAGCCGGGCCAGGCCAACCGACCGAGCCCCGAGGCCGGCCCCGCCGGCGGCCGCCACTCACCTGAGAGCACGTGGTAGGTGCGCGCGCGCCGGCCCACGTCACAGTCGACGCCCACGCCGCGTCGCTTGCACACGCCGCGCCAGTACGCGTGCGAGCAGGTGGTGACCGAGGCGTCGTACTGCTCTTGCCAGTGGCGCTCCGCCTCGTCCGGCTGCACGCGCTTGTACTTCTTCTTGATCTCGGCCAGCGTCTCCATACGGATCTGGCGGAAGTCGGACGCTGGTGAGGCGCGGACGCGGGGGAGCGTCGCTCGCCTGGTACGACACAGCTGACATGCGCGCCACTGGTTCCGAAACACGAGTCTGACTCCGTCTCCCGGGTCCAAGGGAACGGGCAGCACTACTTCCCTGACTGACTGCACTTCTTGCGTGAGGCGCACGCTCGAAGCTAGCCGCCCGCCCCAGTCACCACCGGCTGGCTCCTATGCAGCCTTCCACACACCGCACGCCTGCAGCCCACCGCACACCTGCAGCCTGCAGCCCACCGTACACCTGCAGCCTTCCGCATACCGCACACCTGCAGCCTTCCGCATACCGCACACCTGCAGCCTTCCGCATACCGCACACCTGCAGCCCTCCGCATACCGCACACCTGCAGCCTTCCGCATACCGCACACCTGCAGCCTTCCGCATACCGCACACCTGCAGCCTTCCGCATACCGCACACCTGCAACCTTCTGCACACCGTACACCTGTAGCCTTTCGCACCCTACGACACACGGGCCTGACCTGCACGCCAGTGTTCGGTCGACAGACGGTGAACAGCTGCTCGTCCTTCTTCAGCTGCTTCAGCTTGCTGCCCGGGTCGGCCAGGACGGCCAGCATCGCCGTCAGCTTGCCGTTCCGAATCTGAAACCGAGCTCAACCTGCTGCCAGCTGCACCGGAAAGGGCTCCCCTGAGGGGGAGGCGTGATCACACGCGCACGCACAGCAACAAGCGCGGACGCGGGACCGGATGGCGGAGGCCACGTGACGCTGCCCTGCGGGAGAGCGAAACACGAATATTTGCCGCTTTTGACTTAGTCTTCGGGAAGTTACTTAACGCTCCGACTTATCCAGACCGTCCATCCCCGATTTCACGCTGGAATCGATTTCGTAGTGAAGCAAAGTGGGAAGCGACCGAAGTCACGTACCGCTCCGGTTTGAAGCGAGCAGGCGACCATGGCATCATGCACAGCTTGGCACATAGCCAGCAAAGCCACTTTTTTCTCAAGAGATGGCACCACAAGGCAGGCTCAAAGAATCAAGTAGATGCCGGTCCGCGCCGAGCAATACTGGAGGAGAAACATCAAATGGAGGCAAGGTCGTTTGAACATTTTCTGATTGGCGTGGTTAGAACAATCCCAGTGCCCTTATTCTAGCAATGCCTTTCCGTCTCATAGTAATTATTTTCTGACATTACCAGAATGCAAGACACTCATTATAATCTGTCGCCAACATCATCACTTGCTTGGCATAACGATAATCTCACTCACGCACCTTTCAGTTTTGACCGGCTCCGATGAGATGTGCGCGGCCGTGCCCTCTCCCCTCCCCACCCCACCTGCCACCAGACACCCCGGTGCCTCAACAGCCGCACTCACCTGGTGAGACACGTAGAAGCCCTCGTCGCTGCCCTCCAGCTCGGCACACTTGTCCTGCGCCTCCTTCCAGCTGCAGCCACGCTCCACGTGCACTGTGTGTAGCTCAGTGCGGCCGGTGCCCGTGGCGTGCTTGTGCAGGTACACACGCAGCTTGGTGCGCCGCACCGAGCCCTCCTGCGAGCCGAGATCTGCCAGGCGCCGGCCGGCCGCCGTCACCGACGTGCACCGCGCGCCGGAATGGCGCAACGACCGATAACGAGACCGCTCAGCTGCTGGCGGTCATGTTGACGTGCCGGTCCAGTGAGGCCGCCAGAGATAGTGACAATGAGGCCAACAGAGATGGTGACAATGAGGCCAGCAGAAATGGTGACTGGTTAGCCCACAGTTCAAGCCAAAGGCATGGCGATGTTGACGTTTTGATCTGAGGTTATTCTTTTTGCAAGCCCACGTTCACATTTCCACAGCTGAACATTCCGAAGAACAAAAGGACCGGAACACAAGCATCTGAGGAGAACAGCAAACCCCAACATACTGCTGCCCCCCTGACTGCACTGCCGCCCCGCCCCACTGACCGAGAATGCCCATATCGTATCTGCCCGTCTTCTTGGCCTGTGCCACGATGGCGGAGAGGGTGTCGGTGAAGTACTTGAAGAGCCGGTTCTGCAGGTCCACCGGCATGCCCAGTATCCTGTGACAGCCACAGCGGCGGTCAGCGTCCCACTTAACAACACTAACGTGCTGAACAAGCTCTGGCACCGACCGGGAAGGGGGGGGAGGGGCAAAGCGAGCATACGATTGGCAGAACTGCACACAGCAATTCCGAGAACATTTAAACGAAGTTCAATGGGGCATGACGACTGCGGGCGAAAGTTCTAATCCGGCTTTTGTCATGCAGAGCAGGGCCTATCAAGCAATCACGAATGACAGAAACACAGCCGGCCACACACAGGGCAGTGCCTCCGAACACGACACGAACACGACCCGTGTGTCCTTGCGCATCACACCCAACAGCGATGTCACCGGCGCAACATGACACCGCTCACGACCCCCTGGGACCTCTTGAGCCGGCGCAGTCAGCGGCCTACCTGTTGAGGAACTTGCTCATGTTGTTGAAGTCCTTGTCCAGCATGTAGACGCGCTGTTCGTGGGCGATCAGACCGACTCCGACCAGCGCCCTTTTCACGTCTGCCCGGGGCACACGACAGGGTAACGTCGTCAGTGACCGTACACACGGGCACAGACGTTCCCGTAACATCCAGCATGCCATCAGTAAAATAGACCTAATTGTGCGGTCCGGGAGCTCGCTTCGGCGCAGAAATTGATAGCTCAAAACGAATAGGTCAGATTTAACTCCCATTCACCACGCACGTTAGTCGCAAAAAGTAGACTCGCCAGGCGCGGTCCGTCCACATGGTGGACCCGACCCGGAACGTCCAGACAGCTGACAGAGTCCAATGCGGTGACAAAATGCAGACTGCCCGTCCCAGCAATAGCCCAGCGCAGTGTGAAAGGGACCGAAACACCATCATATCTTGACCGTCAGGCGACAATCAGCTGGTCCAGTTTGTCGCCCCGCAGCGCTGCCTACTAATACGCGAGCCGACGCGGCGGCGGCGTACCGAGGAAGAAGTTCCCCTTGTAGTCGTCAGGTGGCGGCACGAGCGGCTGCTCGTAGCCCATGACCGTCTTCATGGTGGCCTCGAGCGCTGAGCGACCGTACTTGTTGTCTATGTTGAAGCGCGACAGGTCACGTGACTCGGTGGCGCGCCGGTCGCCGTGTGTTAGCGCACCCTGGCGGTGGAGGCGGCAGGTCACATGCCGGGTAACAGCATGACTCCAACATGACCACCGAGCAATGCCTACAAACAGACCGGGTACGTAGGAGGCTCCGCTAAAAAACGTCCCTTCGCCCATTGCTGCTTGCAGACCGCTTCTGTCGATCACCTCGATTCATGGCATCAAGTAGATGCCATGCACAGAAGCAACCGACAGAAACGATCCGCAAGCAGCAATGGACACCGCTTGCTGAACGCCTGCGAGCTACTCGACCAGCGGCATCAAAGCCCTCCGATCCCGACGATCGTCGCCACCAACAGCAAGCAAGACGTACAACTCTGCTCGCCGGCACTCTCACGCGTGCCGCCTATTCGCTGCACCGGGCGGCGATCGCCTCGCACGCGCACGAGCGCTCCTCACGCTCTCACCAGACTCTCGAGCCGCTTGGCGACGATCGAGGCGAAGCGGCGCTCGCCGGCCAGCTCCGAGATGAGGAACACGTACTCGGGCGCGTTGACCTGGTTACTGCGGTGGGTCCGACCTGCAGGCGAGGCAGGCCGGGGCGCCGTCAGCCGCCAGCCGTGCTGACGCACAGACACCACGGGCTCGACGCTTCCACTGTGAGTGGTTACGGGGGTCGTCCGGCAAACGCATGTGTGTTTTGAAGCCTAAAATTAATTAAGATTAAGTGAAACCATACAGCGAGCACATCTACGAGCACGCCACACCCAGGTGGCTTGGATCTTTGTCCTTAGTTTTGAAATTCATGAGCCAATTGCGGGCCTAGCAAATACAGTTAAGTGGCGTGACACGAGACAGGTGAGTGAAGGTACACGGTATATATATATATATATATATATATATATATATATATATAATATACATATATATGTATTTTGCTTGAGTCCCCCTCAGTCCCTTCACTTCAGTGCCCACGCGTCCACTCCGTCCCGCCGCCGGCCCGCACCCACGCCACAGGCCAGAGGTCCCGACTCACCGAACTGCTGTATGGCCCGGTCGGCGCTCCACGGCAGCTCGAGCGTGATATGCACCCGGCGCCGCTGGTTCTTGACGCGCCGGTCACTCTGCAGCGAGATGCCCGACGAGGCGGCCTCCGAGATGATGGCGATGTCCTTCTCTCCGTCCATGAAGCGCCGCTTCTCCGTCAGATTGAGCGTCTCCAGCGGGATGTCCTGTTCCGAACGCGACTCGTACGCGATCTGGCCGTCGTCGTTCTGCACCACGCGCCCCTTCCGCCCGGTCATCTGGCGGCGACAGCAGCGTCAGGGGCAGCAGCGACATCAGGGACTGCAGCAGCGTTAAGGGATGCAGCAGCGTCAGGAGCTGCAGCAGCGTCAGGGGCTGCAGCAGCGTCAGGGGCGCCAGAGACGTCAGAGGCGTCCGGGGCTGCAGCAGCGTCAGGGGCGTCAGTGGGGATAACAGCACGTAATCGGCAGTCCGCTCGTCGACTGCGTGGCGTCACGAGGCGTTCACGATGGAGAGCAAACCCTTGGCGGTAGTAGCTACAAAAATAGCCACCCTACGCCCCCAACAAACACCCCTATCTGCTTTCAACACCCCCACAACTCGGACAATAATTTCGCTTATAGAATCTTTCACTTCACGTCGCCAGTCCCCGTCTCGTATCCTTACATATGTACACCCCAATATAATGCCCAGACTCGGCACGTCCACAAGGGCTACACACTGATAGGTATTTCCGTACTGCGGCATACCTCCACAGGCCAATGCCGAACCCCGCTCGTAACCACCCCCGCCCCGGCCCCAATCCTAGCCCCAGCCCCAGCCCCAGCCCCAGCCCCAGCCCCCGCCCCAGCCCCAGTCCTAGTCCTAGACCTAGTCCCAGTCCCAGTCCCAGTCCTAGTCCCAGCTCCAGCCCCACCTCAGCCACGTTCTCGGGGCCGCCCAGCTGGTCAATGAGCTCGTCCAGCGTGTTGGCCGGCAGCCGGTCGCCCAGCTTCTCCATCTTGCTCAGCAGCTCATCCTTCATGAGGCAGGCCATCTCGACGGCCGACCGGCTGGGCGGGTGATACTCGCCGTCGGCCGCCCGGTTGCCGACCGTCATGTAGGCGAACTTGTCCTTGGGCGGCGGCTTCTTCGGCTTGGCCGCCTTCCGCTTCCGACCGCCACCCCACTCTGCCGTGCAAATGGAAGTCAGACTGCGGGGTCTGAGGTCAGACTGCGGGGTCTGAGGTCAGACTGAGGGGACACAGGTCAGGCTGCAGGGTCTGAGGTCAGACTGTGGGGGCACAGGCCAGACTGCGGCGGCAGAGTACGTGGGACTGCGGGGTCACAGGTCAGACTGCGGTGGCAGAGTACGTGGAATTGCAAGGTCACAGGGAGGTCATACCACTGGACCATTGATAATCAGGAATGTCAGGGCGGGTCACTCCGTGATGTCTGAGCGAGGATGGACTTCAGGGTCATGGGGAGTATTCCCGTAGGGTCAGGTACGGTCAGGCTGCCAGACCAGGGACGGGTCAGGCAGCCGGATGGGATGAACCAGACTGCGCGGGGCCGAGAGTGGCCTGTCGAATCAGTGGGACATCAGACTGTAGTCAAGATCAGTAACGGCCTTGGTCGGTCGGACGTACCCCTCTGAGGTCAAGAAGAGGTCGGAGCGGCCCCGAGCCGGCCGCACACAATACTCAGCAGCATCCCAGGTCAGAGCTAAGGGACAGGAGGACCTCGGGCAGCCTGCCCCTGCAGTCAGTCCCTGGTCGGGAGGAAATGATTGAGACTTTCGGTATTCTGGGACGCTTTGACTTATCGTCATGCAGCGCTCTCGTGAGGAAGGGTCGAAGGTAAGCACGTGTCAGGGATGACCTGAGCACGTCAGCCGCCACCCTCACAGGGGTTCCGCCGCATATGGAGACCAGGGGAAGGACTATATTATGGGCCACCCACTGCGATGTGCATCGGGTAGGTTTAGTGGTGCAAACCCCCCAAATATGTGGGGGTTTGTTGACGCGGGCTCAATCATCCAATCCCAATGATTGAGTTTCAAATGATTTTGTAGGTTCACGACCGAGGACCACGAGAACAAACGCTGGAGACATTCTGAAAAACAGCAAACACGCCAAGCACACCACGTAAAACAGAAAGCTGCAGACACAGCCGGGCGCGCTGACGTTCTGCTGCAGACATCGGACCTTGCGCGGTAAAACCACAACACGAGCTGAATCAGTGGACGCAAGGTCCGTGTCTGACCTCAGATCGCAGGGGCGGTGCCCAAGCCTCCACCCCCCCCCCCCCCCCTCCACCCGACCGCAAAACCGCCAACCGCCACTCCTGCATCAGCCACACGGCCACTATTTACCTAGCACGCAAGACAGGCAAGATGGTTACGGCAGACGATGACCAGAGCAGTAACGGCACTGGATACGCACTCCACTGGTTCGTCGATTCATTCCAATCAGGCGCAACGGGGAGAGCCATGGCAGCATTGCCACAGCGGCACCAGAGGACGACGGAGTAAATCAGGGATTGCGTCGGATGCGGCTGCAACTGCTCACCTTCCTCGTCGTCGGTCATGTCTGCGGACTGGACGTCCGAGTCGCTGTCCTCGGCCTCCCCCTCCTCCTCGTCCTCGTCGTCCGACGAGCCTGAGGACGGGTCACAAGGGTCACGGGTCACATGGGCCGCGGGTCTGCGCTCGCTCTCAGCACCGCACGTCGAGCGGCGGGGTGAGGGCACAAAACCGCGTGCGGAGGTTCAACACAACGCCCCAAACCCGGGCGAAGTCACGGCCAACGCCCAAGGTACCCGCATTCCAACGGAGAGGTGGTGGGACGCGCTATAGACTAGCCAGAAACCCAGCACTGATTTCAAGTCGTGTGACTCGAACAGAAATTAGCTGTCTGGATACACCGGCAAAGGCAGTACGATAAACATCGCACCAAACCGCAGCAACGGTGGGAGAGCGAGGGCTGTCCGTGGTTTTCTGGCATTTCACCACGCCTCAGCTGCTCAGCAGCGCCCCATTCCGCCGCGAATGGGGCGCTGCGGCCGCCATCCGCGCCACCCGGCTGCTTACGAGGACCGAGCTGCTGTGTGCCATCCATCGTTCAACCACACAGACGCCAATACGCTTCAACAAATGGGGTCATCGATCCGCATGCCGCCCTGTAGTCATAGTCCAACGCGCCGAGCCGTATTGACTCACCGGACATTTTGTAGTCGGAGTCGGCGCCGCGTCCGCTGCCGTTGTTGCGCCGGCCGTTCCTGGAGACGTCCGAGTCGGACTCGGAGCCGCTCGACGCTCCCTTGTACCGCTTGATGGCCTTGCGGGCGGCCTGGCGCACTGTGGGGCGCGGCACGGCCGTCAAGGGTTCGGCACGGCACAGAACGTCAAGGGCTCGGCATGGCAGGTCTGTCAAGGGCACGACACGGCATCGCCGTCAACGGTACGGCACGGCACGTCCGTCAGGAGCACGGCACGGTACGCACGTCAGGAGTACAGCTCAGCACGCACGTCAGGAACACGGCGAGTCCGTCAGAAGGGGACGGGTCCACCAGAAGAGGGCGTGTCACGCAACTCGAGGCGTGTCGCAAACAAGGGCACGCGGCTACGCGGAGCGTACGACCGCGTCACGTGGCGTTGCCAATGCTGACAATACTTTGACACTTTGACGTTGGAGGACTTGTTCAAACCGGCTTTGTTTGGCACACCTGTGTGTTAACTGGCCACAATAAGACACAGCTGTTCTCACACAAAATTTTTGATCATGTGTCTTACAGGTGTCAAGGGTGATCATGAAGCTATCATGAAGTATCTGAAGGTGTCAAAAATTTGCGTGGTAGCTGAAACTTAAAGTGCACGTGAAACTCGATGCTTGCTGATTTCAACAGTGGGAATCAGAAGGCAGACCACATATCTCTTCAGGTAGAGTAACTTGTATAAACACTGAGCCATGGTAGTTTCATGAGACCATAGTCTCTTCAAGTGAGCCTTTTGACCATTAGCTCTGCAAAGTAACTCACGACAACGGGAAAGAAGTGAGCAAAACCCCCACCAACAAACCACGCTCGCTCGCCACCGCAGCGCCGCCGGCTCGTCACCTGGCTTGCGTTTCCCGGAGCTGCCGCCGCTGCTGCCGGCCGAGGGAGCGGCCGCCTCGCTCTTCATCTCGTCCAGGATCTGCTGGAACTCTGGCGACGGCTTGTCCGGCTTGAGGCCGAGCAGGCGGTTGATGCGGTCCCGGTCCGGCGCCGGGAAGTGCTTCTCAATCAGCGACTGGATCACACCCCTGCCGAGCGCACCGGGTCAGCGGTGGTGAGGTCACGAGGTCAGGCGCCGGGAAGTGCTTCTCAATCAGCGACTGGATCACACCCCTGCCGAGCGCACCGGGTCGGCGGTCGTGAGGTCACGAGGTCAGGGATCAGGCGGCAGAGCACACGGCCAGGAGATTCCCCACGTGGGAGCGTTGGAGGACTACGAAAGGCGGGGGTCGAGAGCCACAACCCCATGTAAGGGCATCGTGGGCCACAGGATCACCAGAACACGACAGGAACGCCACGTGACAGGCAAATATAGCGGTTTCCGGCAGCGCCAATCTCGAAATTGAAATCGCCAAGCCTTGAAATCTGCACAAATGACGCAAATAGAGGACACCAGTGCGTTCAAACAGCTCCAGGTATTGACTCGAGCACGAATCGACTACATGTTGCGAATCAGTTGCATGATCAGTGACGGAGTAGCTGCAAATCCATATCACAGAACTGGCCAGAACAGCTTTTCCTTTTAGTACGATATTACACGTGACTCCCACACCGTACATAGCGCACAGTAAGCTTAACAGGCCGGCCGCCTGGCGACTTCGCCTGACGACCTGCCCGGCCATCGTCACCGCTTGCGGCGCTCACTTGGCCGTGGAGACGAAGTCGGTGAGCTCGCCCTCGTCCCGCTCCAGCTGCTCGAGCGTGCGCGCCTCACCGGTCGACTGCATACCGATCACCACGCACTTGCCCATCTTGATCGCGTTGCTGTCAGGTCCCAAGCAGGTGTGAGCGGCGAGTGAGTGACGACACGCCAGACAACGGCAGCACCGGTGCCGGTGTGAGCGGCGAGTGTGACGACACGCCAGACAACGGCAACAACAGCCGTTCCAGGCGCGAGCGTCGCGTAGCCCGCCGCGGGCGCCGACAGGGACGAGCGGTTCACGGCGAGGGCCAGGGGTGGCACGCGGATGCAGGCGTCTGTTCGCGTGGGCGGCAATGACGAAAGAACCACATATGCATGTGGCGTGCATGATTTCGCAAGCGTTTGTCCCAGCGCAAGATTATGCGCATCGCCAACAGGTCGGGCTTGGATCTAAGGCATTGGGATGCACTTTCACAGAAACCTTCGCATGGTTGTGAAGCAATTTCGGACGCAACGGACGGTCCAGCTGATAACGTCACAACGTTGACACCAACCATAGCACGACTGTCAAAACTGGCCTGACCGCGACCCCGCTACTCTGACCGCGACACCATTGGCCTGCACCGACATCACTCACCTGGCCGTGTTGACGACGTGCTTGACCTTGGCGCCGATACAGAGGTACTTGAAGAAGCGCTGGTGGGCCGACCAGAACTGGCCCCACATCGACTTCTTGAGGGTCTTCTCGGCGTCGATCAGCTCAGCGGCGCGCTGGAACTTCTCGCGCGCCTCCACCCACTGCCGGCGCGGGGTGCCACGTCAGACGACAGGCCATCCCAGGAGTCAACGATGGGTGATGGAATTTACATCCACGCCCAGGACTTCTGTGGTACAAGTTAAACGAATCATGATTATCCATCAGTATGCTTGCTGAGTGCTAAAAGAAGAGTATCCATATCCAAAAAACTACATTTTCATATGCCTGCGCTTTTAACCAAAAAACTACCAACAAAACATGGTCCTGGGGGTGACATACTGCCTTGCTTCTGGCCGACCGTGTCCGGGACACCCCCCGTCACATCAGCCGCCTGCCACCAGGCCCAGACAGCGTCCGTGCCGCGGTGTACGGAGGCCTCGCCCGGATCGCCAGGTCCTGGGCGGCGACGCGGACGCACCGCCGCCAACGCCGCCATCAAACCGACGTGACAAAGAAGGTCACCGGCAGGCCCGCCGCCACCCACGGGCAGAGGGCGTCTCCCCGCGCCTGGCCCGCCCGACGTACCAGCTGCACCGACTCGTCGTACATCTTGGTGAACTCGGGCGTCAGCATCACTTCGTCGATGCGGAAGGAGGTGCCGTGGAAGCTGAGCTGGCGCGCCATGTACGAGCCGCGCAGCTTCATGTCCATGGCTACGATCTCCATGGCGCCCACGCCCCTGCCGGCCCGGCGGCGTCACGGTCAGGGGCACATTCGGAGTCGTGATCACATTCAGGGCCAGGGTGACATTGAGGGTCAGTGTCACATTCAGTGCCAGTGTCACATTCAGCGCCAGTGTCACATTCATTGTCAGTGTCACATTCAGTGTCAGTGTCACATTGTGTCAGTGTCACATTCAGTGTCAGTGTCACATTCAGCGTCAGTGTCACATCCACGGTCAGTGCCACATTCAGGGTCAGCGTCGCACTCAGGGTCAGTGTCACATTCGAGATCAGAGACGTCACCACCAAAGCCAGCGAGCGCCGCGCCGGGTCGAGGCGCGAAGCCCCGGAACTTCGCTACCCGCCTTGCAGGTCGATCGGGTCGTCTTGCAACACGTCACCTCGCGGCACGCCGTGATCTAGCCCAGCTCCACGCTCGTGACGTACCGCTTCTCCACGGCCGATATGAAGTCGCTGAAGGCGGCGAACGGCGTGCCTTCGCCCCAGATGCCGAGCCGCACCATGTACGCCATGTTCTTGGGCTCGGAGGCGCCCGTGGCCGAGGCGTAAACCACGCGCGCCTTCGGCAGCTGCTTCTGCAGCTCCAGCACCGTCAGGCCCGTCTTCGTCGGCTTGGACGAGCCGACCGGACACAGGTTCTTGGCGCGGTGGCACTCGTCGAACACGATCTGGTGCGGGCTCGGTCAAGGAAACGACGGTACGTGCGCTGCCGCCGACACCACGACGGCTGGGACGGCGGGTCGCGCCCGCGAATCCCGCCCACAAAGCCAGCAATCCTAGTGTGTGGGGTGCCGACAGTGTAGTGTAGTAGTAGTAGCAATTGGAGCTTTAAAGCGCTTCGGCTTTCGGCTTTTTCGGCCACATAACGCCCAACTGATGGCGTAGTGGTTAACGCGTCTACGTTAACCACCGTGCGTCTGTAATATCTGAGATACTGAGTTGGATTCCCCGCGGTGCCCGCCCTTCTTGCCAGAGTGAGAGGCAGGCGACGCCGTATAGCCTCAGCAGGCGAGTGCGTCGTAAAACCCCAAAGACCAATCCTGGCGTGTGCAGAATCGCGCTACCGAACCCGGTGCGAGGCGCAAGGGCAATGCTGGACATCAAAGTGAGCTCTGACGACAGGTTACCCTCACCCACAACTTCCTCTACAAACAACCCAATTAAGTTAGCTAGGCAAAGGGCAGTTCAAAAAATCAAAAAATCAAAACACCAAAACACCTCCACTCAAGGCACCACCAATGGTCACACACCAGACATGGTTCTCATGAAACAGCATGTCAAAACGCCGACCAGAAGCGAGAACGCTCCCACTTGCCAGCCGTAGTACACGGTGCTGTAATGCAGCGCCGTCAGCAAAAGGCACGGCTGTCCTCTGTCCCACGCGCACCCCGTGCCGGCAAGGATACGAGGCCGTCAAAGTCCTCCCCGCACCAGTTGAGCAGCTGCTTCAAGCGCGTCTTGTACTTGCCGCCGACTGTCGACGACTCGCCGATGAGGGAGGAGTAGGTGGAGTAGATGACGCCCTTCTTGATGTCGCCGTTCACCGGCGAGTTGATCTTTGCGTACTTCAGCTGAAACGGGTCTGCATTCAGTGGGGAAAATCTTGAAAGGGGGGGGGGGGGGGGATTCAGTGGGAGATAGGTCCGGAACCAGTGGGGATAAATCCGCTTCAGAGAGTTAAGAGGCCCACGAAGGACGCAGCTCGGGTACGTGAATAAGCGGCCAAGCAATTGCTGTTAGGCAGCCATCGTCGACCTAAAAAAACGGACACACACCCATTCACGTAACCAAATAGTCCAAACATCTAGGTAATGTACGAACCGCCGCAGGTTGCTTGTGAATTCACATCCTTGTAATTCCCTTATAACAGATTGGTGTGGTTGGTGTGTGGTTCCCGTTTCAACTTCGCACCTGGTTCTGAGCATCAGACTCAACAGCCAGCTCGTACGCCTCTGCCCCTCCCCCCCCCCCCCCCCCCAATGACCACCCCGCTCGAGCGAGACGGCCACGAGCGTGCTCGTGATTACGGCGACGGCCCCGCAGCCGACGCACCTTATTCAGCGAGTGCACGGAGATCCTGCCGGCGCCGATGTCCCCCAGATCACGCTCCGAGTCGTACTTGAGGTCGTTGGAGACCGACACCCATATGGCCTTCTTGCGGCCCTTCAGGTAGTTCTCGTAGATGAGGCCGGCGATGGTACGGCCCTTGCCCACGCCGGCGCCGTCACCTACGGCAAAGGGGAGGAGGGGGGTCAGTCGACCGCACGCGTCGCAGGGCCGCAGACAGGAGTCTGGCGCGCCGGTGTTCTCAGGACTGGCGGCGACGGCACAGCGATCGGCAAGACACCGTTACCACACACCCCACCGTGAAGTGCCGCGTGGCTTACGACGACCGTGCCAGATCTGCCAGACCTCGCGCTGGGTGAGCTTCTATCCCCTCGACTACTTGTCAGCGTTGTCCGATGAACCAGCACTCCAAAAACGGCAGCGGTAAGTCCGCGCACCACACCGTCGCCAGCTAAAAGCCACACAAAAGCGACTCATCATGTGCTAGCCCCACGGGCGGGCCAGGCAACCAACCCAGTGACACAGAACGAGGGCATCGACCACCGCGCAGTCCCAACCGCACTCAGCAGAGGCTGAGGATGCCCGGACGACACCGAACGACATCGGAACCAGCGGCGGCGCTCACCGATCAGGAAGCCGGCGCGGCAGCCATCCTTGAGGAACTGCGAGTGCTGCTGGCACGTGTAGGTGATGGCCTCCAGCTGCAGGGCGGACAGCTTGCCCTGGCTGATGACCTCCTCGGGGAAGGAGAGATCGTACCACACGTCCGTGGGCGCCACGCTGGCTAGCGACGCGGTCTCCACCACCGGGTCCGGGTGCTTGCGGCCCAGTTTCACTGGCGGAGGGCGGGACGCGATCAGGGGCGGGGCGCGGTCACGGGCGGGGTGCGGTTAGAGGCGGGGTGCGGTCAGGGGCGGGGTGCAGTCAGGGGCGGGGTGCGATCGGGGACGGAACGTGGTCAGGGAGGGAGCGCGGTCAGGGACGGGGCACATTAAGGGCGGAGCGCGATCAGAGGCGGGGCGAACGGTGCGCGACGGAGGGCCCGACGGGGCCAGACGCCGTGCACGGAGAGAGGGGGGGCCGAGGGAGCGGGGCCGCGAAGGATAGACCGGCTTCAACAACGTGAGTGTGTTTACTGCTGAGTTCATCGTTCAACAGGTAAATGTGAACACCACCACCCGTCGAAGGACAGGTGGTGGTGTTTGAATTCAAGCGCAAACGATGACGGATGAACCGTACGTGTCGGATATATTCGCAACTTAAGGCAGAAACAGTTAAAAGCGGCCGTGCGCGTCAGATGCATGCGCTTATATGTGTCTGCTGAGCTGTTTCAAGTAGTCGACACTTCACTTCAATACCGCAGAGCAGCTTTGATGGCATAAAAATAGCCAAGCAAGTGGCAAGGAGTGCTCGCGTTTCGACACAGGACAGCTGTGAACTATACTTGACTAAAGGTGGCTTACATTTGCTGGGCATGTAGTCGGCGTATGTCTCCGCCACACCCATGTCCTCGTCATCTTCCTCACCGGCCTCGTCCTCCTGTGGCATCCCCATCTGAGGACAACCAGTGAGACTGGCACCTACTGTCGCATAGGGCTCGCAGCGGGAGATGGACTTTACCGACATCATGATCATATCCTTGAGACATCTCCCAGGGTTTAAGAAAGCAAAAGCCGAAATAGCATGCATGCGCACCCACAACGACGACACGTACCAGATACAGTGAGGGGTCCTGTGTACTGCAGAAAAAACGATGAGTGGGAATGTTCCACCGAGAAACCACGCGGGACACCACGGAGAGAGATCTGACCAGGAAGCAGACTTTCGGGTGCGTTTCTTGACACTTGAAAACGCGAAAGTGAGACATCGGCGTATCACGAATGCAAGACTGACTGACTAACCCAGCATCAACGTATCAATCGACAGGTTCAGGTAGGCAAGGGCGCGCCAGCTGGCACAGCGACGAAGCGGGGCCTCACACCAGTCACAACGGCACAGCTGCGGGCAGCGTTAGGAACCGAGCAAACAGTTAGACATCCATCTGAACATCAAGCTGGAGGACGCCATGCCAGCATCAGACAGCCAAGCACTACAGCTATTCCACCGGCCTCCGTCGGCGCGAGCTCAAGCCACGGCCTGTTCCCGGACGGTCTCTGTCCACCGGAGCCCGCGGGCGGCAGTCGGACCCTCCGGGTGCGCACAGCTCGGGGCGGCTGCGGGGAAGTCACGGGGCGCAGCCGACGGCTGGCCCCTGCGGGCGCCGCCGCAGCTGACTGCGGCTGGTGCGCCGCGCTCTAGCCTGACCAGCCACGGTAGAGCGCCAACACCCCCTAACGCCACTGTCTGCCGGCACTTGACAGGGCAAGTAAGGAAATTGTCCTTTGTTGGATTCCTGGCCATAGTGGTATTGAGGGAAACGAACTGGCTGACGCTGCAGCGAAGCGAGCGGCGCTGGCACCGTGTACACGTGCGTTTCCACCTCCTGCACGGGGCTTTTACTCGGCCATTAGAACATATATTCACAAGTGGCGACGTAGTTTGGATACGATGCCAAACAACAAGCTCTATGCCATAAAACTTAAGCTGGAGCACTGGCACTTCTGCTTTCGCCGGTCTAGACGAGAAGAAATAACACTTGGTGTGCTGCGCATTGGCCACAACCATGCGACTCACGGGTACACCCTGTGTGGCAAAGAGAGACCCAAGTGTTCCAGTTGAGGCGCTCCCCTAACCGCACACCATGTGATGAGCTCGTGTCCGCATTGCGACGACGAGCGTGCGCGCTGCTTTTGGAAGGTGTGCTTCAACGTTGCGATGTCGCGACGTTACGGGCAAACACTGTGCTTTCCTGAGAGCTGCTGGTTTTTCAGCCATAGACAAACACGGTTCGATAGGATACACGTCGCTACGGGTGCCAAGTGGCCGTAGATGTCAGCGCGCCCCGAAAGCGGCGTTTCACCGGGCCCCAAAACCTCGATTATCATTACCTGACGGCATCTATTTGGCCGTCGAAATCCTAGTACATTTTTGGCGTGGATGCCGCTCGGGGCGGCCGTGCGCTGACCCGGCCGAGACGTGGTAATGTCAGGTTAGCTTAGGTGCAAACGTTAGTGGGGCGCTATTCCGATCGTCCGGATTGTCGAGTGACGCGGGTATTTGTAAGTACCGCTGTGGTTGCTGACACTGTTACACCGCGGTAGAAACTGGGACCGGTTGGCGCCCGCTGTGCTGAGATCGAAACGACACATCAAGCTGGCAAAGACGTCAAGAGCCAAACTAAAGCCGAAGCTGTGGCATCCGTGGCCGGTTAGGGGGGGGGGGGGCACCTCCACTCCCGTCCGTGATCGCTCAGTGACAGCCGGTGGCGGGGCGCCCTCCCCAGCCGCTCGTTGGCAACACACATTTGCGAGCGTGCAGCGACGTTAGTACCAACCTTAAGCAACATCAGCTCACAAACCATCTGCATAACCCGTCAAGCCTCGTACGTTTAGTCAACGACAGGCTAATGCCAAGCAGGCGAACAACAACCAAGCGGCGACATCGTGATGCACGAGAGGCAAACACGGCGACGGGTGAGGGCGCGACGTGCAGGGTCGATCTGGCCAACAGGGCGGGGTGAGCCGACGGGCGGCGGCGCCGCAGCGGCGCTCCGCCCGGGCGCGGCACACACCCCGACGCTTACCATCGGCGGACTGGCCCCCGGTGGGAACATTCCCGGGAAGCCGGCGGCCATTGGAGGAGGCATCTATAACGGCCAGACACCATAACCGTCAGCCGGGGCCGTCGGCCAAGCGGCGACACAGCTCGCGCGCCACCGGCGCACACGCCACAGCCCGCATCAGTCGGCGCCGATCCAGCACACCTACAACGCTCGCTACGCCGCAGGGCGCTAAGGCGCGGCCAGAGCACTCCCCACCGACTGGAAGCTAAGGTCGTCTGAGTTATGGCCCCGACGGCCCGCTGACTATCAGCGGCGCGGAACCGCACGCGGTCCCGGCCAGGCGCCTCAGCGTCGCCGCACGCACCTTGTAGTCGTTCATCCACATGTTGGGCGGCATCTTCTGGCTCATGCCCATCTGCTGGAGCAGCAACTGCTGGATCTGGCCCAGGCTCATGGGCGGCAGGCCCATCTGGGCCATCTGCGCGGCCATCGTTTGCACCAGCATCGGGTTCATCATGGCGGCGGCGCTCATCGCCTGAGGGCGGATACGGGAGACGGCATCACAGCGACGCGGGGCCAAGAGCGCCCGTGGGGAGGCGGGCGGACACGGGAGGCGGCGAACGGAAGTATCGCAAACTGAGCCTCAGCAAGTGATCGTACAGTACGGCTTATATGCCAACAACACAGTACAGCTCGTGTAGCCAACAAATTGGCCCAGTTCCAAACGTGTGCGGAGGGGGTATTCGGAGTCGTTTAAAAGTTAGCCAGCTTGACTGATCGAACGCGCCTGAATGCTTTACTCTCAAGCAGTGCACGGATCAAAGAAACAATGCATCCATGCATATTTTTGCTAAATCACCCTGAAATATGGGTGCAAGGGTCAAGGTCGAGTTTACAACAGTACTTTAACCAAATAAACAATAATTACCACCTAGCTCGTCGTATAACGGTTGTTTCTGCATTACTGAAGCGCTAAGTTGATAACGGAGACCGTGAAGGCTCATGCTTGAAAAGGAGTGTCTCAAATTTGTATGGGGCTTTGAACTAAAATAGCCATCTCATTCAAGAGAGAGAGAGAGAGAGATGGAGATTTATTCGGTACAGTTCACAGCCCTGACCTTCTTAAGAACTAAAACCCGCTAGTTTCTGAGCTACGCGTCAGCAAAGACGTGCAGACTGTCTCCGAGGCTATTTCAAGGTCACCCAAGCATCTATGCCGCCCAAAACGTCATTCAATTCTTGCCATTCCGTTAGCCATGCGGCAGTCATGGCCAATAGAAGTAACGTTGTCGAGTCGTTTATACCTGGCGTTCGTGAGTACGTTTCCCAAATGTGACGGCTGTCAATTGGCTTTTAACCACTGCTGTGCGAAGTACCATGTCGTAACCGAAAAAAATGACACATTGGGGAGCATCTTTACTAAACAGGAATTGTGTTGTATGCAGCAGTCTTTTCCACTTGAAAACATACCAATGGTTCTAAGTGAGCTTATTTCATCACATCTGATACTTGCTTCCATATCCTGACATGTGGAACATTCCCTTTAAACAAAACACAAAACCAGTGTGGGCGGTAGTGTAGCTAGCAATGGGCGGTAGATAAATATGTTAGTTCAAATGGGCTGTAACATGTCAATCACATCCACAGTTTAACTCACCAACAGTTGATCATCATATAGCTGCTTGAGGACAAATGCAGACATGCACAAGTTATATCATCAGCTACCTTTCACATAAAATTCAATGCCAATATTTTTCAAAGGTAAGGTCACCTACGAACATCAGCTTTTCTGCCATCACCCATTCACACCCTGGCTTCTCTGATGACTTGTCTCATTTCTAATATTACCGTAGATTCACAAAGGAAAGGAAACATTTCAGAAGTGCAATAAAGCACTGCACCAAGGGTCTTGCTCACTCCAACGCCACTATTAGAAAAGTGATGCCTCAGCTCACGAAAAAAGCAACACGCTACTGACAAAGCGGAGTGTCAGGGAAAAGCCCAACGAGAGCACGTCGGCGGCGCTAACTGCTAAGGTAAGTACGCCTATAAAACCGGACCACGCCGCAGCACCGCAACACACCACCACCACCACCAGCATCTCCTTCCATTCACATCTGCAGGCGGCGGGCGAGCCGTCCTCGCCCGGGCGGCGTCAGCAGGCGCGCCGGCGCCGGCCGCCGTCCCCACTCACCGAGTTCGGTTTGACGGCCACCTTCATACGCGGCCCAGAGGCGCCCGGCGGGGCCGGAGGCATGATCATGCCGCCGGGCGCCAGCCGGGACAGACTGCCCGACATCAGCGCTGGGGAACACGGAGGTCACACGGTCAGACTCAGAGACTGCCCGACATCAGCGCTGAGGAACGCGGAGAGGTCACACGGTCAGACTCACAGACTGCCCGACATCAGCGCTGGGGGACACGGAGAGGTCACGCGGTCAGACTCACAGACCGCCCGACATCCGCGCTGGGGAACGCGGAGAGGTCACGCGGTAAGACTCACAAACTGCCCGACATCAGCGCTGGAGAACACGGAGAGGTCACGCGGTCAGACTTGGCAGACTGCCCATGTCTCCCTGCAGAACACAGAGATCGCCTGAGCAGACTTAACAAACTATTTTGAAACAAACCACAGAAACCACAGCTGCAGAACACAGTCACAAGGTCAGACTGGGCAAGCTTCCCCACATCAGGGTTACAGAGCAGACATGATGAGGTCAGCCTCACAGACTACCTGACGTCACGGCAATTGAATGCAGACTTTACACAGCTAGAAACCCCAGGCTGCCTGGCACCAGAGCACCACAATAAAAGGGTGTCCTATTTCAAACAAAGTACTGAAATTGACAGAATTGCATCTGAGGGAGGCTGGTTTTACCAATTTTATCAGCTGCAATTCCGGGAAACTGTATTGTTGCGAAAGGTACTGCATGACTGTCAGTGCTATGACAATGCTCTGTGGGCCAGGATTTTATTTAGCAATTACAAAGAAAATGGTGGGGATGAGGCTGAAGTCACCCAGCCTGAGTGGCTGGATAGACATGCATCCCCTGCCAATTGCATTGCCACAGCAGCAGTGCATACTGCTCCAACTGCTGCACTGGTCATCCCTGTCACTCCCACCACTGCACCAGCAATCCTTCCCACTCCCACTAATGCCCCAGCAATCCGTCACTCCCAGCACTGCACCAGCAATTCCTCTCACTCCCACCACTGCACCAGCAATCCCTCCCACCCCCACTAACGCCCCAGCAATCCGTCACTCCCACCACTGCACCAGCAATCCCTCCCACTCCCACCACTGTGCCAGTAATCCCTGTCACTCCCACCACTGCACCAGCAATTTCTGACACCTACACAGCTGCACCCGCCAATGCCGCCCAGCGCATCGCCGCAGCAGCGCTGCGCCGCGCCCACTCACACTGCTGCAGCATGCCGGCCGGGTTGACGTGCGGCGGCTGCGGCTCCTCCGTCTTGATCACCTGGAAGCCGGCGTCGCTGCTCTGAGCGTCTGCCTTGGTCAGCAGGCCGCCCCGGATCAGACGGTCGATCTTCGACTGGCGCTGTGAGGAGCCCGGCTCGGGCTTGACGGTCAGGCTGGAGCTGGAGCTGGAGCTGGAGCCCGAGCCGGAGCCGCCCGCCACGCCGGACGAGTCCATGGCGGACGAGAGCAGGTCGGAGGGGAGGCCGGGTCGGCCGTTGGTGGCCGGGCCGGAGGAGTCGCTCACGTCTGTGATGTTTTTGCCACCACCTGGGGGTGAAAGCCACAGCCAGTGGTGAGAGGTGTCAGATGAGATAAGCTTCCCAGTCAAAGAAAGGGGCCTAAGCCAAGTACTGCTGACAGCCCAAATCCAAAAGGATGGACATGTCTGATGAGGCATCTGCAATGGCAATGATTACTGCATTGCTAGCCATGGTATAACAGTAAACGTAAGCACCACTCTGGTAAACATCCCAACCCATCCCCACAAACAACAGCATGAGTCATGCAGGTGATGCAGACTTTTCATTATGATCACTCACATGCACATATTGCAAAATACCCACCTGGCACTTCTGTTTCATCTGGATCCCAGTCAGAGTCCTCAGATGATACAGAGCCATCTGACTCCTCTTTGTACTTGGGCATCCCCTTTGCCTGCAAAGATAAAGCCAATACCATGTCACCCAGCACCTGTCACAAAGCTCAAGCCCTGGTTGGAGTGTACCAGCAGTGTCTTATAGATGACTGGGGCTTTGAGGCATGCAGGCTGTCCAAATCATCCATTACATATTGCCAACCAGTGATATGATGCAATATATACAACAAAAAATCACATCAATAGTCTGGACCATATATACTATATGTATGGCATTACGAGTGTGGCTAGCATGCATCAATGGAGTTTTACAGCACACAGAGATGCTGAGGCTTCATCATGTTGTCTCCCTCTAAACCCAGGCAAAAAGAACAGGCACAGCAGGCAATCAAGCCACATACCTCTGGTGTCCCAGATGCATAGCTGCCCGACCACTACACTTCTGATGCTCGACTAGTGCAGCTGAGCCAGCAATACTAGTAGTGCTGTTTCACAAAGCATGATCCACCAAGCATGTTCTGCCAAATTATGACTAGCTGTATTAGGTTCTGTGACGTAATTACTCCCAAGATCTAATCATCAGATCACAGAGGTTAGAAGGACAATATCATCCATTTTTCTCCCCAGGATGCACAAAATGGCCCCACTGCATGACAATGTCAGTGTTTATCACAAACATCTGAATCCTGAAAATAATTTTTCACTTTTTGGGTCTGCACTGATGGTACAGAATATCACATATTTGCTTATATACACCATATCATTGTTTATATATTTATTGTTTTCTCTTAAAAAAACAATAACCCTAAATACATAACTCCATGGTGTGCAATTGAGCATGTGCCACATTAAACAACATTTCTGCCATGATTGTCAACAAATACAAAAGAGCACTCATAATATTTGCATTGGAACACTGGAAAGCCAGCATGAGAAGCTGGTTTCTACCCAGTATCTTCCCTCAATGTTTCCACATTTACCAGGTTTGCCCCCTAAAACACCATAGGATTTAATGGCCTGCATGCAAGCATGCCAAAAATTGCTGCACAACTCTAAAACTCACCAAATGTTGTTGGCAACTGCAAAGTAATGTAATTGGGGGTTCCAGATGCCTAGCCTAACCTGGCAAAGCAGTGCCTGGTGACACAATATGCTAAGCTCATCAAAAACAAAGCTGGCTGGAATTGTCTTGTGGAGTTTAGCCTGGGGTCTCATAATGACATCAATGATCTAACCAAACAATCAAAACTTATGTTGGTATCAACATCAGTCAAACTGATTGCATGATACACTTGAGAAATTAGTTGAGATTAGCTAGCATTGTGTAGTGGTATTCCACAAAACCTGGGAATTTAATTTTCTCCCATGCATTTGAATATAAGCAATTGAATGACAATTGAATATAAACATTAAAAAATTTGAAATTCATATGTACACAATGTCATGTTCAAATAATATAGCTTATTCACTCAGATGCAATAATTGAATGATACAAGGTTACAGGCCTGCATATCACCATCTGCATTAACTATGAGAATGGTGCTGAACTTAACAAAGTAGTAAATGTGTGCACAATCTCTCCCTCATGTCTACTCTGCTATCAATAAGATCTCTTATTTGGAATAATCCAGAATACAGGTACTGCAAGTTATAGTGAAGCTTTTCACATGCTTCAGCCAAAATAAATGTCATACACAAATTCATGGAGCATAATGCTGTACAAAATAATAACCAGAATGCTTGCACTAGTAGCTAGCAAGGTTCCTGCTTCAACAAAGGATGACCAACAAACCAATCAAATTTAAGTTATTAAATGATGGCAAAAACTGATAATGCTTGAGCTTTCTTATACCATAATATCAATAATACAAGCTGAATTTCAAATACTACATAAAAGATGTACACATTTATTAAAACACCAGAATCACGGTCATCAGAAGCAAAACCAGAGCAAGTAGTTTGCTTTCCCAGACAACTGGAATATGCCTGCAATGTCTCATTACTTGGCACATCTAGGCCTCTAAACATGAGCAATGTGTGACAAATAATGTAACAACATGCAGCACCCAACATGCAGCATGCACCATGTAAAAATGTGACAACACATGCATCAATGTCCCATAGAACTGTTGAATAAGCAGCCAGATTTTCAAAAATCAAACAAAAAATAAAACAAAGTAAAGTCTCTAGAGTCTTGCAAAGTCTTAAGGAAAACACATCACTAAGCCTAGGTAAAATTAGGAAGTTATGATAAAGACATGGCAGGTCTGAGAGTTTCAAAGAAGCCTGCCATTTGTCCAGTGTGAGGTACTTCAGGTACCTGACCTGTTCTGTAACATTTTTTTTTATAAACCTGAAGGTCTTTCAAGGCAATGCATGATTAATCTGGCTATGTGGAATATATGCACAATTCATATCTTATATTTTACTCAAATGACATCATGAGCTATTGCTATGCATAGGCTAAAGCAGAAAACATGACCTGACCACACCAGTAATACACTTGAATGTAAACAAGAACTTTCATCCATGCAAGATTGCCAAAAATCATTAAATGGCATCTAAAATAACCACACTGACATGTGGCAGCCCAACTCCAGGCTAATCAATCTCAGTTAAGATTGCTCTTGGATAGTAAAAATACTGAGAAATACCTGAGGTGCAAAAAGAGCCTGCTGCTCTGGTGGTCAGGTGTCCAGCTCTCTACCCAAGTGAGCTGCAGTCTGAAGCTGAAGTCCAACCCATCATATGCCAGAACTTGTGACTTAATAAATCAAGCATCCTTAGCACCAAACAATGCATGCAACAGGGTGGCCTTGTCATATGCATATTGCTACTAAAAAATTGTCACATTCTCCACTCACACCCAACCCTGTTAAATCGACGCAAGGCTGTCTAGCACCGACGCGTGCTGGCAAATCCCCAATGCAACCCACACTGCGCCACAATCGTCTATCGTCCCCGATAAATCGACCAATGATGACATGCACCACGACGTCATGCTGAAATACCGGTTTCTCATAAACCTACGTCACCATAAATTTGATTTCAGCTGTCAAATCTAGTCACAGGTCATTTAAAGACGCCAATTACCGTCGGCATAGTCATCATGGTGCGCCACTCACCACGCTGCCCCGGTATCGAAATACTCAGATAGCACGGAAATCTCTGGAATGGCGTCCAGTCCATCGCGAACATTATCATTCATTCAACTGGCTCACGTCAACGAGCATTACTTACAGGGCGTTTCGATCTGGAAGAGGACATCGCCGCGAAGGACCGATGCGACACCCCACCGCTTTTTTCCTCCTCTCCGAACTGCGTTTCCCGCCATCTGGTGGCGCCATCTCCAAACATTGGCTGTACGGTACAGATACATTCAGGCGTTACTGGTGAGGAGAGCCCACCAGGGTAACTCGCGTAAACAGAAACATCGTCTCCTCCGTCAGTGGTAAAATTTCCACAGCCGTAGGTTGAAAAAATGTAACAGAACGTACATCGTTACTTGTACCGGCGCGTGCACAACCACATGCGCGATCGATATAAATTGAATTAATGCGCTCGAGGTGACCGGAAAAAGCGCTGTGGCCAATTGAAAAACGAACCCGAAAGTAATTCCCTACATCATCACTCTGACTGGCATATTTTCCAGCTGACTCCGTGTGGAGGCGAACACCTTCGAGCGACCCATCACACAGAAGAAATGCAAACGAACGTTGATTGAAAACGTGTTCTCCGAAAACCGTATGCAAAACACACCAATGACAATGACGTGAAAACTGCCTAATGAACAAGCGATCAGGCGTGTTGCATCACAGCCTGCGCAACGTCACGAACGCGCACCAGATACCGCCACAGACGTACGCTCACAAAACGCCACTGCTCCGATCACTCATATTTGAATTCATTCTGTTTTGAATAGCCGAATCGAATTTCAGTAAATTCTGTCACTCAATCTCCGCTGTCCAGCGGGACCGCGAACACCGTGTTGACCACGAGGAAGGCCGGCTGGCCGCCGGGCACCGGCTGCAGGCCTATCTCCACTGCCGGCCCGCCAGCCAGAGCGTCAGTCACGGCCCGCAGGCGGCGCTGCAGTGCCGGCAGCGTGGCCGGCCGCACCGGCATGCCCAGCAGCTGCTCGGCAGGCTCGCCGGTGAGCAGCGCCTCGCCGGCAGGCGCGCCGCCGCCGCCCAGCTGCAGCGGCAGCACCAGCACCAGCGCCATCTGCTCGCCGCAGTAGGCGCAGAAGTGCGCCGGCTCCAGCGCCGGCGTGAAGCGCATCGGCGGTAGAGCGGCGCCCACGTACTGCGTGCGGCAGCGCGGACCGCGGCACGTGGCCGCCAGCCACTCCAGCGGCGACGCGTCGGGCGCAAGCGGCGCGCAGCGCACGGCACAGCGCGTGCGGAAGCGCTGGCCGGCCGGCTGCGCCGCTGCCTCGGCCAGCGGCACGAGGCGCAGCCGGCGGTCGGTGACGCGCAGCACGAGGGCGGCGTCGGCCGGTGCGGGATGCGCGGCGGCGCCCGGTGAGGGCGAGGCAGGTGCCGCGGTCACCACAGTACCAGCGGGCGACTGCGGCGCCGTGACGAAGCCGGGCTCCTGCGACTGAGACTCTTGCGACTGCTCCGTCTGGGTTTCGGGGAGGTCCAGACGCTCACGCTGTACCGGGTAGAAGGAGCACGGGCTTTCCTGTGGGAAAGCACACAATTTCGCCATTAGTTTTGGCGAAGGGTCGAGGCTATGTGGTGATTATTCACGACAGACTGATAATTAGTGAAAACATCACTCATGCCCTCGCAGTTCGCTCCATCTTTCACCGCCTGGATTTTCCGACAGGAACTAGTCGGATTCGCACGTCCTGCGCTCTATCTCACGGGCGATGATGCTAATGCCGACGAACGACGGGCGGCACCGAACGACAAACGACTGCTCACGGTCCGCGACCGCACCCGCCGCTCACCTGGGAGCTCCCCGTCGAGGTCTGGGTCTCCGGACACGCCGCCGCCGGCCGCTGGGCACCCTTCTCGGCGCCGCGCAACACCATGCCGTTCGCCAGCCTCTGCCGTCGCGGACTGGGCGACTGAGCCGACGGCGGCGAGCCGCGTCTCACGGGTGAGCCCCGCAGCCCGCGGCGTGCCACGGCCAGGGGGTGGCCCCCGGGCGACCGCCTCCCCGGTGGAGGCGTGCTGGCAGCGGCCGACGCGAGCGCCGCTGAGTCTGGGGCCGGACCGGCCACAGACGCCGCCGGCGCCGGCGCAACGGCGGCCGTCCGGCGTTGCGATGCCCTCAGCACCGGGCCGCGGACGGCTGCCGCCGACTCTGCTGGCTGGGCGACACCGCTCGCTTCGTTCACCATTGACCTCAGGATTCGACCCTGGACGACTGCTGACGCCTTTTCGGGATGGGCCGCTTTGGCTGCGGATGACTCGTGGCCGTTTGATGTTAGGGCTGGACCCTGCGGCGCCGATGCTGCCACCGTCTCCGGCAAGCCGGTCGCGTCCGCACGTGTTCCGTGGCCGTGCGACCCCAGAGTCGATCCCTGAGCGACGGCCGGCTGTTCCGGCTGCGCGGCGGCACCTGCGGACGTCCCGTCGGCCGCCGGGTGTTCGCCTCTATCCAACAGCACGGCCACGCGCCGCCGGATCTCGTCCGCGCCGGCGCTGCCCGCGTCCAGGAGCACCACGAGCGCCTCGTCCTCGGCCCGAAGGACCAGCTCCAGGCCGGACGTGTACGTCTCCTCGTCCTGTAGCGCGTCGGTCACGCGCAGACGCAGCAGCTGCACATAACACAGCCGGCCGTCCGCGCGGAGCTTCTCCAGCGTGGCCAGGCAGCGCCGGTCGGCGACGCGCACGTGCACGCCCTCGGCCCGCTCGCGCAGCACGATTGTCTCCTCCGTCTCGGGCAGGTCGGCGCCGTCGTCGTCCGGTGGGCGTGGCTCGACCATTGGCAAAGCACATCGCGTGCCGTCGCGCACCAGCAGATACGCGGGCCGGCCGGCGTCGGCGCTGCGTAGCTCCAGCGCCTCGCAGCGCACGTTGTAGAGCCCCGGCCCGCCGACCTGGCTGAAGGTTGCGTCGACGACGAGGCCTTGCCTCTCCTGCCAAGGGCGCAGCACCGCCCACCATTCGCGCAGCCAGATCAGCCGCGCGCGCTCGGCGTCCGTGACTTCTACCCCCGCGGCCGGGCCCAGCGGATCCAGCGGCTCGCTCACGCCGCCCGAGAACACCGTCAGCGCCGAGCCCTGGAACACGCGGCCGTCCAGCTTGCCGTTGTGGCTCTCGATCTTGAGGTGGCGCGCGCGCAGCACGTTGCCCACCTGCAGGCCGTAGTTGGCATCGAGCGCTGGCAGCTCGCTGAGGCTGCGCACGAACACGAACACCATCAGGTCGAAGCGCTCGGGGTCTGCGGCGCAGCAGGACGGGTCCTTGATGGCCGCCATGGCCATGAAGCCACGCACCGTCCGCCGTAGCGCCTGCGGCACCGACACAATCACGCCCATGACGTGGGGCCGCTGGCGCAGGAACGGATCGCCTCTGCCGACGTCCACAATAAGCGTGTACGGCTTGCCCGGGTCGCTGGCTGGCGCGCCCGACAGGAACCTGTCCAGCGCCGTGGGCCGCGCGTCCGACCCAGACGGTGCTGGCGGCACGGCGGGCGAAGCGCCGGTCGGACTCAGCGGCTGCTGGTTGGCGTCTGGCGCAGTGGCCGCGGCAGCCGGGCCGGCCGGCGCCAGGCCAGGCAGTGACGCGCTCGCAGTGGCCGCCGTCGCTGCGTCCGTCCGGTTGGGTTCCGCCGCGGCCGCCGCGGCGGCTGGGGCGGCGGGCGCCGGCTCCCGACGCTCCGCGCGGCGTGGCGGCTGCTCGGCCAGCAGCTCCGGCGAGGGGTCGCGCTCCACCGGCGCTCCGTCCGCCGCCTCCGAGACGGGGTCTCGCTGAGCTGCGTGCCGTCGCGACCGCCGCCGCAGCCGCCGTCCGCCGCCACCTGCACGCGGCGACCCCTCGGTCACTGCTGCCTCGTCCCGTGGCTCCTGCCTCGATGCCGCCTCGTCTCGCAGATCTTGCCTCGATGCCGCCTTGTCTAGCAGATCTTGCCTGGATGCCGCCTCGTCCCGCGGCTCTTGTCTCGATGCCGCCTCATCCCGCGGCTCGTGCCTCGATGCCGCCTCGTCCCGCGGTCCCTGCCTCGATGCCGCGTCGTCTCGCGGATCTCGCCTCGATATCGCCTCGTCCCGCGGCTCCTGCCTCGATGCCGCCTCGTCCCGCGGTCCCTGCCTCGATGTCGCCTCGTCTCGCAGATCTTGCCTCGATGCCGCCTTGTCTCGCAGATCTTGCCTGAATGCCGCCTCGTCCCGCGGCTCCTGCCTCGATGCCGCCTCGTCCCACGGCTCGTGCCTCGATGCCGCCTCGTCCCGCGGTCCCCGCCTCGATGCCGCCTCGTCTCGCAGATCTTGCCTCGATGCCGCCTTGTCTCGCAGATCTTGCCTGGATGCCGCCTGATCCCGCGGCTCCTGCCTCGATGCCGCCTCGTCCCGCGGCTCGTGCCTCGATGCCGCCTCGGCCTGCGGTCCCTGCCTCGATGCCGCCTCGTCTCGCAGATCTTGCCTCGATGCCGCCTCGTCTAGCAGATCTTGCCTGGATGCCGCCTCGTCCCGCGGCTCTTGTCTCGATGCCGCCTCATCCCGCGGCTCCCTCTTCGACGTGCCCTCCTCGCCTGGCGCCAGCCGGCCGCGTCGCGCCACTGCGCCATCCTCGGCAGCGGCCACCCTGCGCGCCTTCCTGCGTCGCATGCGCGGCGAGCTCGCAGGACTGTCCGCGCTGTCGGACGCCGCGCGCGCGCGCCGGCCGGCACCCGGACCGTTCTGCCGGCAGGCGGCGCAGTCGCTCCGCCCCGTAATGTGGAACACGACGACAACCGACGGGTCGGCGTCGCGCAATAGCAGCATACAGTCGCTGTACTGCGGACAGACGGTGTCCACCTTCCAGCGCCATACGACCGGTCGGTATACGCACACCGCGTCTCCACTGCGGATCTGGGCGTCGGCCCGCCGCGCCCGCGCTCCGACCAAGCAGCAGCGGTACGGCCGCTCGTCGACGCTGCCGTCCGTCCGCACCTCGCGCAGCAGCAGGGACTTGATGCCGTCTGGCTCGTAGTACGGGTACGCCTGTTTGACAATGCCCAGCAGCCAGGCGTCGTCGGTGGCGGACAGGCAGTTCTCAATCAGCGCATGGTGACCCACCAGGTAGCTGCACTGGCTGGCACAGCAGACCTCTCTGATTTGAAATGACTCACTGTCATCTGGAGCGTTCATTCTGGGCAGAGAAGATGCCTGTGGTCAAGAGTCCCCCATGTTGAGTTTGTTCAAGTAGGTCATGGTTATAACAGGCACATAATCAATATTGAAAATGATGAAAAGCAAATGATAATAAACTATCATTTTTATTGCACAGTGCCAATCACCTGCACATCAACATACCTAATGCATTGGCTTAACTCTATATTTGGTGCACAATCATGCAATTTATTCTCATGTTACCTTTTTGAAAAAAATGAAACAATAATGAATACTGCTTAATATCAAATGTGATATTATTTTGATGAACAAGTGCAGGATATCTGTTCTAGAATGTATATATAGTCAGAGGTGCAGGATGTAATCCTAACTTAATGCTACCACAGTTCTGGTCCCCAGGTAGCAGTTACACACATCATTTCATCAGTTGTTAATTTATTGCCTTTTGACCCAACATCCTGTCTAATCTGACCAGTTTCCATCAATTCATCGAGCCTGAGGTATCTAAATGCACAGGTGAGCACTGCTCAGCTGGCAGTTAGCCCTAAGCATGGGTGCAATAGCATGAAACAGTATAGATACCTCTGCCACAAAAGTGCCCACAAGCAAAATTAAATTGGTTTCCGCATTTTATATGGTACCCTATTACATTTTCATTTCAATTTGTGACTGATCTGTCTGTATTCAAAAGGCATGTTCTAAAATGCATTCTCATGTGACAATGGTGCACTCGACCCCACATTTCCAGGCGCCAAATTCAGGCCAGTTAAGATTGCTCTGAGGTTTCAAAAAAATTATCCACAAAAAAACGTTTCTGGGGTATTATTATCTAAAACCACCTTTACAACACAGTTCCAAAAACAAAGACTGAAAATGTGCTAAAATTTATGGCGAACATGTGCCAAACCGTTGGATAGCACTGTGCCAAACTCAGAGCGCTGGGATTTACTGAGCATATGTGCTAAAGCCCGAAGCTGTTGCCGCGATGTTGTTGATGCACCGGACATGTTCCACACTTTTCTTGAAGGTAGGGGTGCACTAACTCACGATACAGAACGAGCTGGTATCGGACGTTAGCGGATCACCGCCCGATATAATTTCTTGAACATCGGATAAAAGGACGATAATTTCGCGAAACTACACGGGTACCCACCCACTTGCTCTCCTTACCACCCTACACACCAGCCCGAACCCGCTGTGCCTATATCCCACGATTGCCGCGCGCGCGCCCTTTCGAACGCGTTCGTAACAGGAAAACTGCAGCAACTTATAATATCCGTCGAGTTTGGGATTTCTTCACGAATTGATTTACCCCGCACAAGCACAGAAGGAGCCCCAAGCTCTGGTTTCAATGTGAAATCCACAGATGCTCATTGTGGCACAAGAGCACTGAATGTAGTACGATTTTCGTACCACATGACCATCAAGGTCAATTCCAGTCAAACAAAAGACGAATAACAGACGAAGACATCACCCAAAGTTGCTGGCCGATTTAGGGTCTTTTAAGCGGAAAGCCTTCATTGAGACTTGACGATGCACTTGGCCGCTGAGGCTGAGTGCGTCGTCGCTTGCGAATTCCCTAGCAGAAGGGCATGGACATCGCGGGAAATCGAACCCTGTACCTCCAGTTTCACAGACGTGCAGCGCAGATGCGCTAACCACCTCACTATCCACCCTCCGAACGCACCAAAAATCTTCTTCAGCGCAAAAACCGGCGTGCGCCGACATATCCTGACTGCATGTCAGCCTTCAAAGGTCGAATTTTCAGACCTTGTAACGGGGAAGCTCTATTTTACTCTGAAGTTACCTCCCGATTTTGGATTTTCAAGAATCGGTATATTCCTCTAAGCACAAACTAAAGGTAGTCGGAAAACTGTGACTTTGAGATAAAATTTAAAAGGGAATACACCTCTCTGCTGTACTTTTCACTTCTTGCTAGTCTGCTAGGTCAGACGCCTCCTACTCGGTCGGAAATAGCAATTTTCTCGAAATTCTTCTAGGAGCTCAGAATCTATGCTTGAGGTATCCGCCCCGACGGGAGAAATTTCAGTGAGCTCTCTGCTCATCATTATGAAAGAAACAAGTGTCATTTCCAAATATCAGGAAAGTATCGGGAGCCTTCAGTTCACCCAAAAGTTACTGAAAAATTCCGCAATCCTGCTCACTACCCGGCGCGATCACATTTTAAGCAAACTGCCCCTTTACAAAACCTTCCTTAAAAATAACAAGGACTCCGTACTTCCCGACGGATGGTGATGAGCGGCAAGGCATCTGACCAACTTTCTGGTTTTCGTGAGTTACATGTTAGTAGCGTCAAAGTCTTATGACGTGCTCTGAAACTCTCTTGAATCGCCTGCTTTGACAATGAACAAATTGTCCATTATGCACCCGCCCAGCAAGGGACGCAGTTTGGAGCAACGCGTCGGAAACATCAGAAAAACGCCCTCTAAAATTTAAAAAATGGCGTCCCCAAAATTTGAGCTTGTGTTTTTTTTCAATGCTCGGGAAAGGGGACTCAAGTCAAGTTGGGATCAAGCTTGGATGCTCGAGCCCCCTACCACCAATACCAGCAGCACCGCCACCTGCAGGCTACAAGTAGGGGTGCAGCCAGCAGTTGTGACAGGGCGGGGGCTACCATGTTTTGCGACGGGGGGGGGGGGGGGGCTTTTTAGGAGCTAGTCCCTGCTCCATTGACAGAACGGACCGCCAACAGTCTGCTTCACAACCGCAAATGCGTAGTGCCTAGTGATCAACGAATTGTTGATATTGTTTTGACCTAATGCCTCCATAAATCGTTTTAGCTGGGTGTCATGCATGTTTACTCGACTATCCACTATTCTTAATACCTTCAGTCTGTTGGGCTCCACATGTAGCCGCCCATGGCAGCAACTATCCGACTTATAACCAGACTTGTTCTCCTGATCATTAGGGTCCGGAATTATATTCAAAGTCGCGTCGCGGTGAGAAATTGGGCTCAACCGTGACGGAAGAGCGGGAGGGGGGGGGGGGGTTAAGGCCGCCTGACCTCCCTCGCCGCCATTGGCGGTGCCGCTACCTACTGCGCGAAAATGCTAAATATTCCTATCGTAGTTCCATGATTCTGCGCCCCTTTTCAAGGCATCAAAGCAAAACGACATATCAGCATTTATTTCAGTCTGTTCAGCAAATGAAAACGATGTAAATAATGTTTCAAACGAATACGCCAGGCTTTGAGAACATCAGGAACTGGTGTATGGCCAGGATTTTCTGGCAGTGTACCCCTTGTACTTGTTCTTATACTTGATCGACGAAACCACCGTTGAGCTTTTCGGGAAAGCAGACACACCACCGAACTTGGTATCAGTTTCTGGAAAGAAGCACAATCGTTCAGAACGAACAACGACATTGCACAGCTTCAAGTCCTCGGATCCCGAGAAGCACGTGCAGGTCAAAACGAGCTTTGAACAAGACTAAAAGGCACCGGCAAGCTGTCACGCACGTGACCACGCCAACCTAGCAATAGTAAGTCATACGCGCGCTGCAGTGCGAGATAAGCGACGTACTCATACCCCCTGCCAGGCAGCGGGCAACAGCATGTTTCCCCCTCTCCATAAAAATGAGGGCAAGCTCCCTTTTTCCCAAACAAAAGGCATCGTAGCAAGAGTACCAAATCCTCACGGAATACTTCAAATGGGATCAAAGAGACCCTATAACTGAGCTAGCGCAGTAAATCGGGCTCAGAAAACCCTTTGCTTCATCAAAAACCCCGTTCTCTGGATTACGGGGTCACTTTAGGAATAAGGTAGCCGGTACTCGAGACCGGAAGGCCCAATGCTGTGTTAAAGAGACGCTTTAATAGCTCGGGAGGTCCCCATTAAAAGCTAAGAGGCCCTGTTCCGCATAAGGAGGCCCTTCTATATCCAGCCGGCCCCATGTCTGGAACAGGAGGGCCCCTTTCATGCGCCAGATGGTCGCGGTTCCGGATCCGGCTGTCCTATTTGGGATAGCGAGGCCATTTGGTTAGATTGGGGAGCTCCTTCATGAATCAGAAGCCTCCCGTTCTGGTTTAGGAGACACCTCTGCGCAGCGGGCGGGGGGGGGGGGGGGGTTCCTTGAACAGGAGGCCCTGTTTGACGATACCGAGACACTGCTGGATAATGAGAAGGTTCCAATTCTAGATTTTGTAACTGTCGACATTTATTTACTTGGACATGATAATACAACAGCTTGAAAGGCAGGCACACACCGCCCTCGTTCTTTTCTCCTTGAACATGACACTGTGCAGGAGGTTCCTTGTGAGGGGGTCGCATTTCGTCCGGGAGGCCCCCTGGAAAATCCATGCCCCTGACCGTGACTGTGCCTATGTATGGTCCTATCGCATTTGATTGCATGTAATATTACATTATGTATGACGTAGCTCTATTGAATCCATACGCTGTATCCGCATATGGTAATATGGAGCATCGATAACACCATACGCAAGAACGACGCAAAATACCTCAACAACGGTACGAAAATCAGGCATTTAACAGTTACGTTCCTATTTTGTTACCGCCTGGGGTTGGGGAAAACGGAAAGGAGCAAAGACCCGCTGGCACTCAACGGGCCGACTTGCTTGGGGTTTGTCCGTGGTTCCCTTCGCATCTCCCAGTGCACTGCACACAAGAGCAAACATCGATTTGGGCACCGATAATTTCAAAGCACCATGTAAATGCAATGCTCTAAGTGGCATTGGAAGGATGGGGGGGGGGGGGGAGGCAACCGGCATACCTGGGTGGAATCGCACGTAGTCCAGCTGAATATGCAGGTTCTTCGGCAGGTCCTGCTCCTTCATCTGCTCCAGAGGGGTTGATGTGCGCACCGGTGTGGCGTAGTACCGCATGACGTCTCCTGCAAATGTAACAGGTCATGAACAGTAACAGCAACGGGAACAGGTCAGTGGTCAGGGGTCCCAGCGTTTTCAGGCGGAGCTCAGGGGGAGCGACGAGATGATTGGGTTATGGACTGTTGTGATGTACTTGAAAGTCATTTCCACCATAATGACGCATCACTGAACTAAACAGAGTGTTGATGCCCGAAACTAGCCCAATGTACTACGGTGCAGTTTCAAATCCTACAAACATAAGACATAACTGATTGGTATACACGCACAAGTATATATATATATATATATATATATATATATATATATATATATATATGTATATATATAATCAGGCATATACATATATATATATATGTATATATATAATCAGGCATATACATATATATATATATATATATATATATATATATATATACTGACAACTCCTGCAGAGTCAGGTCAACACACACACAACACAAACACGATGAAAAGCAAGCTTCTTATATTAACTTCCGATACGTTTCACAACTAACAACTGCTGCAGTCAGGTCAACCAACACACACGACGCAAACACAATGAAAAAAACATCAAAGCACAAGAAATGACACACAAATCGCCCTGAGGTAGATGAACTTAAACTTATTACAATTTCCCATGGGAATTACGAAGAAATGCTAACAAGCGTTGGGCATGATTATCAATCGTAGATTGTTTAGTGTTGACGACGATTACTTGCGTTAGATATGCACTAAATAACATGACGGACTTTCTAAGATAAAGACTCTAAGATTCCGAAGTCCAGCGAGGAATGTGTTCTGCCCAATTAACTAAAATTACAAGTTTAAACTGGAACATCACACGTAAACGTCCCTTCGCGCGGCCCGAGCCCGCGGTCGGAACGCGACCCGTGACGTCACATCGCCCTTCACCCTCCGCCCCGTGGAGCCCCGTGGAGATTCAGCTACTTGGGCCGACCACGGCGGCTCGAAGGTGCGGGCACACGGGATGCGATACTCGCTCAGTGTTCGCCGTGTCACGAGGTGTTCCGCGTGTGCAGACGGGCGGTGCAAATATTGGGCTCGCTCCGATCGGCGCGTAGCTCAGGCATTTTCTGCATACAATTTGTGGCGGGCGGGAAGACTGGCGAGAGGTAAGTGGCCATGCAGGCAATCGCCACAGCCGGGGCATCAGGACACAGTTAATGGACGCAAAAGTGGTGCGCCGACCTGACGCGTTGCTCTCCGTGCTATTTTTGGTGGCACGTTGCAGCGAGCCAAGCATCACGCGAGAGTGGCAACGAAATAGGACTTCGTTGTCGTCGTCGTCATTGGGGCAATCATGCCAATTATTGCTCGCGATCAACACGATCAGCCGCTGAGGCTATATGGCGCCGCTAACCTGTCGCCTCGGTAGGAGTGGCGGGCACTGCGGGGAAACTACGGGCTCTTCGAATGTTCAGTTGTAGATATCCCTATTCGGGTATTGGGAACACTTGAACACCAACCAGAAAGTCACGCACTCGCGCACACGTATCGACCCAAAAGGAGAAGGGAGGGGGGGGGGGGGGAGTGTAGCGGCGCACGGTCCGAAAGTTTTTTTCTCCAACAAATGACTTAAAGTGAAATTTTCACAAAATTCCGGCAGCGCAGCAGCTATAATGTGATTGGACTGCCAACGCGTCATCGTGTGCTGCCCCACAAATTTCACAAGTCACTTAAGTAGCGTCATCTCCACGCGCACGCACCCTGCCTGCTAGCTCAATCATGACAGCTAAAACAAAAACAAAACAAAACCCAAACCAAAACGCAGAAGGCAGCAGTGTGTAATCCGAGACATAAGCATCGGATCATGACAACTGAGATCGTCTTTGTTGTGAGCACGCCCAGCCGGCCCGTCGGCACAGCATGCCATCCCTGTCGTGTCTCGGCGCGGCCTCGGCCGCGCGGTGGAATGTGACATACCGCCGCGGGCGCTGACCGCCGTCCGGTGGCGGACCGTGCGGGACGCATGATAGGTGCGCGTATGCAAGCTGACTTATGAGTGGTATTTCACCCGAACTAAATGTTATGTTGTGCCTGCCTGGGATAGCAGGGGCAGGCCGCCACTGGACTCGGTCCAATACAGATCGCCGCATCGCTACACGTCTCTCTCTCTCTGATCGAGCTGAGCCGAACCGCTGGACGTCCGGGTGGCACCTTTCCAGCGCGCCGGGGAGCGCGGGCCTGTCCGGGTGGCATCTACCCAGCGTGCAGGGAAGCCGCTCCCCGCCACCGACCCGTCCGGGTGGCACCTACCCAGCGTGCGGATCTGGTGCAGCTGGCTGTTGGTGACGTGATGGCCCAGCCTGTCGGCGCACGTGACCAGCAGGCGGTGCTTGGCGGCCAGGTCGCCGACGGGCGTGCCGCTGTGGTGGCCGCTGCCCAGAAGGTCGTCGAACACGGCCGACAGCTGGTCCTGCAGGTCGGCCGGCGGCTGGTACGGCCGCAGCGGCTGTCTGTGACTGCAGCACGACAGCCAGAGTCAGGCCACGGCAAAAACCGTGGGTGCGGCCAGAACTGGATACGAGATGATGTGGCAAAATAGAGCGCACTAAGAATGGTATGGTAAAACATCGATGAAAACGATCGTGTAGCTAAGGATTGAATGGCAAAAACACATCGCCAGCAAAATATGTTATGAGACAAGATTGTACGTGACTATGTGATTATATGTATGTATGTGAATGTGTGTGATTGTATATGTGTATGTATGCAAGAGGTCGCGATGGCAAAAACTTGCATGGGCACAAATAGTGCGAGATTACGTCCATATGGCCAGCTTCGCTTCCTTTGCATGACTTCATAGGAAGGCAATATGTGGCCCGCGCCGGACTGACATACGGCGACAGCTTCCCATCCCCCCCCCCCCCCCCCCAACATTACAAGGTCTCGAGTGTCTGGTCAGGGGTCGTTGCCCATGGGGATGCATCTGGAGCCCATCGATCGGGCGTGCTTGGTTGGGCACCAGCTTATGGTTCTATATGTGTCTTACTGCTATAAATCAATGGTACATATCCTTATGTGCTGATTACATGTTAACATTTAAAAATGTAAGGCAGATATGCACAAATCGGAAGATCAAGAGCATGTGATGTTTTACAGCACAGAATAAATTGTGTGGACCTACAATGCTCTGAACCAAGTTTTCATAAAAATTTTTCATCATGTTCCCCTGCTGATGTGAAATCCTGTGATGTCACTAGCCATGACCTAGAAGCAGTTTTTCCACCAGTTACCACCCTCAACAGCCAACAAGCACTGCAATTTCAGGAGCTATCTACATGCTTCCAACAAGGTTCATTATACACATGTAAACTTCTTCCTACATTTTTTTTGCAAGAAAATATTTAAACACAACAAGCCTTTTCATCGTAAACTAGATATTGCACCCACTTTTGCTGGCAATATCTATGTGTTTAACTTGAGCCTTTTGGATGGACGTATTTCTGGGACCAGAGCTCATGTTCGGCAGAGTTTGTAGTGTGGGCCCTGACCCCTATCGTCCAATCAAGCGATGCCTGGTTAACAGTAGAACTTGGTGGTAAAATTTTAACATGTCTGAATGTTTAGCATGGTCCATCCTACCCACTGACATCACCTGACCTTTAGTTCCCCCAGTGACTGTCACCACCAGTTGCAGACTGCAATAAGCTACCCATTGAGGGCAAATAACACTTGCCTAGCAACTGAAGACAGGCGCCATAACCAACTGAGCCATCAGGTAGAACAAATAATCAGGTCATCAAGCAAGGCAAAAGGATAAAGATCATGTCATGTTGAACTACATGAAAGCATTTCTATGTACTTGATGCAAAATTAGCATCTTCATACACAATATGTTTTCTCAATATCACTATCTTAGAGTTGCAAACATCACATCTAATTAATACCACAAGCACCCATTTTATGCAATTTAAGTGCTGGCATTGCTAATCAACACCATGTGCAGCAGTTATCGCAAGGAGAGAAACAGTGTTGGCAGTGGCCATGGCCATAATTTTAATGCACCTTAGTGCTATTATTGAGACCATAAAGAGTATGTAGAACACTCATGCCCTTATAAAGTTAACAATACTCAACATGACAAAATCAGCACCTGGTTTTGTGATAAAAGTGATGCTTACCTATTGGTGTTTACCCACTCCAATTCCTCAGGCCATTCAATATTTTCAGGAAACCTCTGATTTTTTTTTTGTGCTTGTGCTGTTATGCCAGGTATCTGCACTGCAGGGAGCTCATTTTTCAAGAAAGCCTGTAAATATAGACCAAAAATATTAATTTGCTATAAGCAGGCTGCACCTCAAATAATGCCTGATATATGATAATTGTAATAGCAATCCAACACAATTGACCAAAGCCCACACATGCAAGCAAGTCTTGGTAGCATATACATCTCAAGGCTTCAGAAGAAAAAACAGACCTAAATGCGATGATTGTTTCTTCCTGCAGTCACATTTGCAACATAATAATACCTCAAAACATTGCCTATATTTGCAATAAAATTGGTGTGCACCATGCACCAATTTTATTGCAGATGATCAAAACACAACTTTGATGAGCAACGCAATATAAAGGCGAAGGAAAAAACCTGACCTTTTGGATGTATGACACCACGTTTCCCGCAGATCTGATGCTTTTGGTGTTCCACCTCCATAACATAGCCATGTTTCTTCCGGCGATTGCACCCAGTTTCTTGAGAAGCTTCGATGAAACTCTCAACCCTTACTATCGCTTATTATCTAAATAATTATTTTTAATTGGTAAGCAATGAAACACTCTACGTTCTCCGGCCACCGAGTAATGACTGTACGCAACCGTATTCAGACGAGTCCTTGTGAACACGTTCCTCATAGCCCTCCCGCACAAAACATTGGCTGCCGACATTTATTGCGCTAGTGTTACAAAAGGCATAAATGTTCCATAGATAAAGTACAATCATAGCTAGCAGGGTCGCGTGAAGATAAACAAAACTGTGAACAAGATCAAACGTTAACTTATTGAAAAAGATTATCTAAAGATGATGATTTTTGACTCCGACAATAACAGCTTTGGTTGGTGTTCAGGCTGACAATGGTATTTGAAGACCAGCTAAGTTTGGAGTTCCGTTGATTGCCAGATATAAAAAGGGCTAGTCGTTCACCTGTTGTCCGCATCGCTGCTCATAAATGTGAATTATTGAGGATATAATTTCGATTCATACAAATATTTTCCAGCCTTTCTCATGTCCAGGTATATTCTTTGGTCTTCAATTGAGTACTGAGTTGCTGGACATTGGTTTTGTCAGCTTTTTGGTGTTATTTCACAGATAGCTTATTCAATGAGCCTGTGTCTTGATTTTGTCCAGCAGTTGGTGCTCCGTGGGCCATATGCGTTGTCCTTACTAAGCTACTGGTTGTGAATATGTGAACTGGGTGAACTAAACTGGTAGTGGTAAACTGATCATGAAATACAGGAGGCAGTAAAAGTACACTAATTATAAATATAGCATGTTATAATGGGTCTCCTTATGTTTCCTGGTACTAAGTAATTGTCTCTATAAATCTGTCCTGGAAGTAATTTCAAAGAGCAGTTCTGGTGTGCACTTAAGTGGTGCAAATTATGGAAATGGCAGCTGCATAGCTGTAAACCTAGTCCTGTCTGGCTAGAGTATTACTTGCAAGCCTTTTGCATGCATAATATTGAACTGTGTAATATTAGTATTTTAACATCCCCTGCATGTCACTGGATTGGCTAGGACTGAATTCTTATCATGATCTACAATTATGGGTTTTTTTGTCTTACCACTCTTCCTGCCAAGAGGCGAACTGAAGTTTCAGGAACTGTCTGAATATGTTTACCTCATGGGGAAATCCTCAAAGTATGTGTTATACCATGACAATATGAATGGGACTGTCAGTCATAATTGTGTAGTGGAGCAATCTTGAAATACATGATGTTTGGTGCATGAACATAGTTGGTATTTTCTGGTGATAAAGAAGCATCAGGCAATGTTCATGTTTGTGTTTATCTCAGATACCAGCCTTATATTTCCACCTGATCATTAAGGAGGAGAAAGCTGATGATAACTGTTAGATTCTTATACAACTGTAAAAGATAAATGTATATCACATGATAAACATTAATGTTTGGAGCTCATGAAGCTTTGGTACCTGTAATCCTCCTGTAATATGTGTCTGTAATCCTGTAATCCTGTAATCCTGAATTACTAAATGACTGCATTCCTTGCCAGTTTCTAAATGAACTTACCATTGCAGTGAGTTAATGTTTATGTGGACTTGATGCATCCTTGCCATGCAGTGCTAGTAGGAACTATGTCTCATGTACCCATGGTTGTGCTGATCAACAATGCATCATCTTATTGTTTCAAGGCAGTTATGAACTCATGCAAGGCTTTCAGGGTCACCTCCCACAAGATAAGGATGGTGCTCATCTTTTCCTTGCTACAGTATTGAGGAATACTGGGAAACAGCCTGGTCTTCATTCTATAGACCAGGTTGAAATATGTATTCTACAAATGCCAATATGATATGCAGCTGAGTGGGTTTTGCCATTTGCCATCAGGACTTTTCTCTAATGCAGCATATTCTTCATATAGCCATTGGCATTGTCCTTATAATTCTTGTGTGTGGTCTCTGTATGTTGACTGTGGAATTGCTGGTGTGGCTTATGCCTTTTCTGTTATTGCAGCTTCTATGTTGTAACAGTGTCTGACTTCTGAATGTTGCTGTTGTTTTTGTGTGACACAGCTGTCCTTTCCCTTGCACTGAAGCAAACCCAACCATGTGAGGTGACCTGGTACTGCACCTGATATGATGACATCATGTCAGTGTATCAGTACCATGTGAGTCAGTACCAGTGAGTACCAGTCAGTGCATGTGTATCAGTACCAGTGAGGGCATCACATCTCATCAGCCTTGCACTGGATCCTGCTCAGCAGGTTTTGATGAGACTTGAGTTGACCCACAGAGTTAACCTGGTCATGTGGAACTGCCCTCATCACCTCTGACTCACCATAGCTCAGACTGGCTGCTGGCTGGTGCCACTGGTGGTCAGCCAAGGGCTTGGCTCTGCTTCAAGGCACATCACCATCAGTCCACCCTGCATCTGCTGTGGTGGCCAAGTTGAGGATCTGATGGCAAGCCAGGGGATGGAGAGAGGATAAGGATGTCACGAAAAGCCTCACAGGTACTACTGACTGCTCCAAACGGGAATGGTAGAGGCGACTACATCAGGATGGTAGATATGCCTTCTGGTATGTCATTTTCCCGAGGATTTCAGCGCGATGTGAGCGCCGCCTGCTCCTTCCATGCACTAGCACGCGGTACTGCGGTATTCTATGGTACGTCCGAGCACGAGACGTGGCAACTCGAAACACGTGTCGCTCAGTACTGACGCTGCGCAGGGTGCGAAAATGTCGCTCAGTACTGGCGCTGCTGAAGGTGCGAAAGTGCCGCGCGGTACTGGTGCTTCTCAAGCTGCGAAAGTGCCGCTCAGTACTGGCACTGCTCAGGGTGCGAAAGTGACGCTCAGTACTGGCGCTGCTCGGGGTGCAAAATGCCGCTCAGTACTGGCGCTGCTCAGGGTGCGAAAGTGCCGCTCATTACTGGCGCTGCTCAAGGTGCGAAAGTGCCGCTCATTACTGGCGCTGCTCAAGGTGCGAAAGTGCCGCTCAGTACTGGCGCTGCTCAGGGTGCGAAAGTGCCGCTCAGTACTGGCGCTGCTCAAGGTGCGAAAGTGCCGCTCATTACTGGCGCTGCTCAAGGTGCGAAAGTACCGCTCAGTACTGGCGCTGCTGAAGGTGCGAAAGTGCCGCTTAGTACTGGCGCTGCTCAGGGTGCGAAAGTGCCGCTCAGTACTAGCGCTGCTCAGGGTGCGCCGCTGCAACGCTGTCATTTTCCAAGGTTCGCGCAAGCTAGCACGTTCCAGTCTAGTATCTTGCCACTGCACGCATATGTGGGGAGACTCATTTTTCCAGTATTGACGTCCGTTGTGTAGTCCTTGGCAGATTTGTGTGACGTACCTGCCGACTGACGGCCGGCTTTGAACAGAGTACTCCCGAACGCTCCGAAGAGAAGTGTTGTGACGTGACCCGCGCGACGATCGGAGGCTCCCACCAGACTCCAGAACTCTGCAGCTGAATCCTTCATACCTGCGTAGACGTGTTCATTTTTCTGGTCGGTTGATATTGGCCCCAGGTATTGGCCCGTTGGTGCTGTGAAAATCAGCGGTATGTTTAAACTGGGATAACAATTTGATTACAGCCACATTGAGGCTTACTTTTGCGATACGGGACTGATCTCGTGTGCCAGATGGTGTGTGGATGATATTCCGCTGTTGTATCACTGCGATTTGTCAGGTGCGTGTCCCGTGATCTCAATACAAGCCGTCTATAGTCAACATCGCTTGTTTTCACCATGAATCCAATGTGGAGCAATTGAATAAAAACTGTCGATAAGATGTTCAACTTACACGCCTGGATATTACACTTCATGCGACGCAGGCCTTGACCTCAGTTTTGATGACGGCGTGCATCTTAGTTCCAAGTGTCACCTGGCCAGCGGGTTACCGAAAAGCCATCGACGAGCAGCTCCCTTGTATTTCGGCGTCCTTCCCGCCACACCTGCGACCTATCGGTGACTAACGCCGACGTCCCACCCACCCCCACCCTGATGACCCATCGGTGACGACCGCCGATGTCCCACCCGCCACACCCGCGGCACATCGGTGCGGACCGCCGAAGTCGCGGTCATCATATCTTTTGCCTGATGATGTGGTCGTACAGCACCACCTGCGTGTAGTTGGGCGATTGCACGAGCGTGCGCGTGGAGCTGTCGCCGGGCGTCTCGGTGCGCGGATCCACGCTGACCACCTTGCGGTCGCGCCTCGACTTGAACACCATCCCGTGCACGCTCTCGGAGAGCACGGTCCAGTTGACCGTGTTGTTGCAGCGCGAGCTCTGCGTCTTCCAGTTGAAGTAAGCCAAGTCGTTGACGCGCGGCATGAGGCGCGCCTCGCCGCTAAAGTACTCGCGGAACGCGTCGCTCCTGAGTCGCTGTGCGTAGTCCACGTAGCCCGAGATCTCTTGGTTGCGCTCGTTGAGGCTGCGCAGGAAGATGATGGTGGCGACGCGGCCGTCGCGGTTGACGGCTTCGCGCTCGGCCAGCGCGAGCAGCAGCGGGTCTTCGAGCTCGAGCCCATCCGAAGCGAGGCGGTCCTCACGCGAGTCCCGAGACACCTTGGACGCCTCAAACTCGCGCCGCCGCTCGGCGAACTCGTGCCGCTTCATGAACTCAGCCGTGCCGCGATAGCCGAGCTCAACGATGGCACGCGCCAGCGTCTGGTCCTCCAGGTAGAACATGTCCTGCCAGGAGGCGATCGAATCGAGGTACGCCTCGTACGTCTCGAAGTGCGCGACGGCGTTCACCGTCTGCAGGTGTTCATCGCTCGACATGGCGAAGCACGGGTTCGGCACGATCGGAGGTCGGTTAGAGGTCGCCTGGGCTACGGGCGTACATGGCCATGATTTGTTACTGCTGTACTAAGAGGAGAAATAGGGAGCAAACGCATTTTCGGCATAAAGGCACGGGAATATGCACGCACAAAAACCAAGATTAACATTGGAAATGGATCAATGCTCGTGATGTACTTCGCATCCCCTGAAATTGAAGCTCCGGTATCGTCATTTCAGCTAAATTCAGCCCTCAACTGTCAAGCGGCGTAGTATTTTCAACCGGCTACAGCCCGATCGAGAATCCTGGAAGACGTGCAACGCTGGTCGCTGATCGGAAGTCGGCCGGGAGAGAGATGGGAATACCCAGGCGTAGAAATGTCTTGAAAAAGTCGGTTGTGTATATGGAGGAGGAAATGTCGATTTTTTTAAACGAGTCGTGTTTTCGTGAATCGCCATAGAGTTCATCAAACATTCTCAAAAGTAGTGGGGGAGCCTGCTATCCTTACGCCTAGACGTCGCCTCACACGATGAATGATTTTTATAGTGTTAGGTTGGTGGGGGCCAAGGCGGTCAAATTATGATTTCAGGGAACGTTCCGTTTGATTTTTTTCGCTGGATGTCGCGGTCGTAGGTCATGCGGTCTGGTCTCTAGGTCTGAGAAGTCATACTTCGAGACAGTATGCGAGGTGGTGAAATTGTGGTGGAGATGGTGATGGAGATGAGTGGCATAACTAATGCGTCAGTTGCATATGCTTTACGAAGTGCCGACAGCCAGCGGATATCACTGCTCCGATTACCGCCAGACAGCGGGTGAAGCTCAAATACCAGGCATGACGGCTTTTTTGTTGCCAAAGCCCGGCAATTGGTGTGAGATGTTAGCAGCGCATTCTGCTAAGAACTCAGCACTAGCATCCATTTGTCGTAATTGCGATAAATCCGAAACAATAAGACGGCGGGGATATTGCTACCAAATTATCTGGCAATTCAGCGAACAGAATATTTCAATTGCGGCGTGCAAGTTACATGTGGATGCTATATTTGCCTGGTGTTGTACCCCTGCGTCACATGATAATTGAGTGTCCGTCGTCCTGCGCCCGTCTGGACGGGTGGAACCAGGTCAGCTGGAAGAAGAAAATAAGGACGTCTTTAAAAACATCAGAGCTTGTACTCCGTTGAGGGTCCACGGTGAACTGTTCATCTCACAGGTTTGCTGCAACTCGCAACCATTTTCTCACTCCATTGTCATTGCCAATTATTTTGGGCGGGGAAGGATTTTAGCCTTTTGTGGCTGTTTATGTTTGTATTGTTTTTGGATTTTAGTGTTATGTCATGTTTGACCTGTACTGACATACTCAGGTGTACATGACAATATACAGCATTTTGGTATGTTGGCATAATATTTGTGCCAAGACTGAGGAAAATAGAGCCTTGCTGGAAGGATATGGTCAGTTTTATGTTGTGTTTGGGTTTACAAATCACCCATTAGTGTGGATGCTGTGTGTGTGTGATGTGTGATGCATAGTGGATGCTGGTGAGTGTGGGAAAGTTCAACCAGGGGCTCATCTACCAAGTGGACATGATGAGATGGTGTTGTTCAGCAAGAAGGACCTTGAGTTCTCATTGACTATTCACTCAAGTTTGGAGGAATGTGTTAACAGGGCCTTTTGAATCACCAGGCACACCTTCATCACATTAGATGCCACCACATTGCCATTGTGCCTTAACATGATCATCAGGGTGATCATCCAGCCCTGAGTATGTAAACTCAGTGTGGAGCCAAGCTGTAAGAATGGCCCATGATATGATGGAAAGGGTGCAGAGAAGAGCTGCATAGCATGTTTAATCTCCTATGGTACCTCAGTTATGATAATGACTTTCTGACCTGAAACTACCAAACCTGTACTAGAGGCAATGCAGAGGTGATAGTTCATGGTTTGCCAGATCATGTCTGGGCATTTGAGGATGAGAACAGCTTATCTGTTGAAAGAACTTGTCTGGATAGATATATGAATACCAGCTGAAGCTTATTTTACCAAGAGCAAGCACTGTATATGGCAGTCTTTCTCTTGTTGCCCTGTCCTCCAGTCATGGAATGAACCCAGCTGTACCCAGCCATAGCGATGGCTCCCCCAACTTGAATAATCTTCAAGAATCAGACAGACAGACATTGGGAGCACTGCTGATATAGCCTGAGGCCTATTCTGAGTTAATGATGATGTGATGGGGAGAAACAGTGACTAGCATCCTACAGATCTTTGCCAATATTCAATTTTGTGTTGTCTGACCTCATACCCTCATCAGCTCACTTGTGTTATTCTCATATTCTGCTTATTTTAGTGTTGGTATTAACCAGCTGATCAAAGCAATGTCATTTGCCCATGCCATTAGGGGTTTTCTGTTTCAGGTGATTTGTTTTTGGGTTGAATGATGCAGTGCTGGTTTACTTGCTTGGATCAACCAATGCATTTGTTTTTGTGTTTTCACAGTTAATTACATATTGAATAACAATCACATACTGCCTGCACATTTACATCATTAAGGGAATGTTCCACCTTTTATAGGGTTTTGAACTGAAGTAGTCACCCTGAAATGACTTTGTGTGGTTTACAAGCCCTGCACTTTTAAAGACCTAAATCCCTCTTGTTTCTGGGGCACACACCCTCAAAGATGTGCAGACTATTTTGAGAAGACTGCAACATCATCCAGGCATCCATGACACCATAATGATGCCATTCAAATCCTGTCATTCTATTAGTCATGCAGTGATCAAGGCCTTCAAACATACAATTGTTGAGTCATTCATATCTAGCATTTGTGAGGTAAGCAGATATAACAGCCAGCAATTGGCTCTCAATGTTGTGCCGGGTATGATGGCGTAACCAAGCAGTGGCATACTCAGGCATAATTACTCAACAAAGAAACTGTGTTGCCTTGAGCAATCTTTTCCACTTAAAGGCATACCAATGGTTATAGGCAAGCATATTTCATACTGTCTGATGCTTGCTCCATTATATTCAAGTGTGGAACATTTCCTTTAAGGGCAATAGTTGTGTGCATTCTCTTTTATGTAGTTTATAGATACATTATTGATCACGTGTGTCTGATTAATGGCTTGTACAGCAATAATTAGACTAGACTTCTTCCATTGCTGCATTTTGCACTGTTTCAGGTCAGCCAGGCAGCAGTTCTCTCAAAATGACATCAACTTTTGATCCTGATGACAAGAACAGGTTTGTGTTTCCAGTCTCCTGCTAGCATCTGCACATATGTCTTTGGTGGCTGCCACCAGACCTGTGGTTCGCCAATGGACCGAAAACGAGTTGTGGTGGTGCAGGTTATGCCGTGGGTCATTGGGGAGTCCATGCTGACTCAAGAACCAGTGAAATGACTGTTGAGTCAAGATGTAATTGATTTATTTGAACAAGTTGTGGGATGTTTTCAGGAGTTCTTGTAGAGCACACTCAAAATGTAAACCCAAGAAGCAACTTTCTTTGATAGAGTTTATTTGTGGACAAAATGCCTGGTAACAGGTGTTGCTGTTTTATTAACCAGCTTCATGTCCAAGATAGACATAAATGTGGTCCATAACACAATATGTTGAGCTCTTTGTCCAAATGAACTTTGAGTAGTGGGTGAGTCCTTCTAGCTTACATTTGAGTGACCTGGCTCTGAGGGACCAGGCCCCATGATGTGTCCTCTGGCTAGCCACTCAGGCCATTCAGGCCCTCTAATAGGGTCATTGACATCAACCTTGATGGGCTTGAACCCCTGGGACTTAAGGGGGCACATGCCCTCTATGTCCTCTGTGCATCCTGCCAGTATCCCTGCACTGGAATCAGCCTCTTTGGAATCAGCTCTCCATTGGCCACATATTGTCTGTGTATGTGCATCTTCAATGGTTTATGATTTTAGGCAAAAGTCTGAACAATGTCCAAACATGCATGCTGAATGAGTCAATGTACTGTTATCTTCCCAGTAATCAGTGCCAGCCAGTCCTGTACTAAAGCATGGCTGGGGCTGCATCTGTAGCTGTGTGTCAGCCCTGTGTCCATGATTGCAGTTGGTACTTTGGCCCGATGTCACGTCAGGATGCCAACGACCTCCTGATGTCAGAGAGTGAGGGTGGCATTTTCCTGGTGCGTGACTCCACCAGCATCCAAGGCGACTATGTCCTCTGTGTCCGTGAGGACAGCAAGGTCTCACACTACATCATCAACAAAATAGTTGAGGATGACCAGGTAGGCTTGTCTTGTTTTGTGTGTTTAAGAATGGCCTTTTGCTGACAGCTTTGTTTGTGACCAAACCAACTAGCTGGTGTACAGTTTACTAGGGGAATTTTCTTTTGTTAGACTAATAATAACTAGCTGTGTATGTATGGGAAGTGGTGGCTGGATGGCATGTCAGCCTCAGTAAGATTCCACAGTTTCTGCAGATACAGATTTCTGATACTGGGCAGCTGCTGGATTTGGATTTCTGTACATTGCTCATTCATTTAGTGTTAGTGTTATGCTGGATGCGTAATTGGTATATAAATGCTTAATAGTGTAACAGGCAATTGTCATGTCTTAATGAAGTTTTTGATGCTGATGATGATGATTTGGGGTTCTGGGGTGCATCGACTGCTGTAGGTCATGCAGCTCCCATAATGAGGTTTTTCATAACAATTACATTTCTGATTATATCTGACAGTAGGCATGACTTGCTTCAACAAAAGTAAATTTGTGTTACTTGCTACTTGTGCAAGATTATGATGATCCTCTTCCCATACATGCAGTGTTTTATGCGTGCAACAAAAGGTGAAGCACGCGTCTAAACGCACGTCACTCGCAGTGCAGTGCATTTCCTCGTCCCTAGGCGACCCGGCCACGCTGCTCCCTCGGTCCGCCCCCTCCGCGCCCATCCTCCACTCATTCTGACCCTCCTGCTGTCCTCCCAGCTGACCCCAGCCCACCTCCTCCGCCCACTCCTGCTGGCGGTGGCTAACGCAGGCGCCCCGGGTGGCAGACTGTGTTCCGGATCGGCGACCAGATGTTCTCCGACCTGCCCAGCCTGCTCAACTTCTACAAGCTGCACTACCTGGACACGACGCCGCTGATCCGACCAGCCCCGCGACGCGTTGAGAAGCTCGTCGCCAAATACGATTTCGACGGGCGGGTCAGTCGGGGACTTTACTGCCGAGCCGGGGGGAGGGGCTGGGGGATGTACCGCCAGGCTGGGGGATGTACCGCCGGGCTGGGGGATGCTCCGCCGGGCTGGGGGATGCACCGCCGGGCTGGGGGATGTACCGCCGGGCCGGAGGATGTACCGTTGGGCTAGAGGTCGTACAGCTGGGCGGGGGGATGTACCGCCGGGCTGGGGGATGTACCGCCGGGCTGGAGGATGTACCGCCGGGCCGGAGGTTGTACCGCCGGGCCGGGGGATGTATCGCCGGGCTGGAGGATGTACCGCCGGGCCGGGGATGTACTGCCGGGCCGGGGAATGTACTGCCGGGCCGGGGAATGTATCGCCGTGCTGGAGTTTGTACCGCCGGGCCGGGGGATGTACTGCCGGGCTGGAGGATGTACCGCCTGGCCGGGAGATGTACCGCTGGGCCGATGGATGTACCGCCGGGCCAGAGGTTGTACCGCCGGGCCGGAGGTTGCACCGCCGGGCCGGGGGGTGTACCGCCGGGCTGGGGACATTGCGGGGAGGCCATAGTATCATTAAAATAGGTGGAGACGAGAGAGGACAGGGGAAGGCAAGTGTACGCGAGAGGAAAGAGAAAACACGTAGCCGAGGCAGACATTTCACCCAGAAGGAGAGAGGACGTTCAAGAGCTCGTGATGCTCGCCGCATTTCTTTTTTCACTTCTCCGTGCAGTTTCGAATGACACCAGCGCCTGCTCCCATCGCCCTCGGCGCCGAACGCGCACCAGCCCACCTACGGTCACAGTTTATTGTATCCGAGCTTGCACGGCTGCCCGCCGGGCTCCACGGCGGTCGCACCGTCGGCTGTCCGCGCGCCGGGACCGAGTGGAGGCTGTCTGGGTCCTCAGGACGACGAGGACTTGCCGTTCAAGAAGGGCGAGGTGCTGACCGTGGTGACGAAGGACGAGGAGCAGTGGTGGACGGCCAGGAACGCGCTCGGCCAGACGGGGTCCATTCCCGTGCCGTACGTCCAGAAGGTGAGCCTGGCGCCGACCCTCAGGCCGCTGGCGCCGCACCTCTTGGATGGGCTGGTGGTGGCTCATGTGCATTTATTGCACGTGCAAGTTCTTGGGGTGTTTCCTTCCGCTGTGTGCTCGCGATGTTCCATTGATGTGCCCGTGCGTGCCGTGCCTACTGCGCGTCACTGATGCGCCCATGCCCTAAGTCGCGTCTTTGGATGTGATCGCTAAATGCACCGGAAGACTGATCCGTGACTGTCGGCGCGTGTTCTGAACGATGCGGCGGGTGTCACAGTTGTCCGTGACTGTCGGTACCTGTTCTGGTCGATGTGGCGGGTGTCACAGTTGTCCGTGACTGTCGGCGCCTGTTCTGGTCAATACGGCGGGTGTCGCCGTTGTCCGTCACTGTCGGTACCTGTTCTGGTCGATGTGGCGGGTGTCACAGTTGTCCGTGACTGTTGGCGCCTGTTCTGGTCGATGTGGCGGGTGTCACAGTTGTCCGTGACTGTCGGCGCCTGCTCTGGTCGATGCGGCGGGTGTCGCCGTTGTCCGTGACTGTCGGCGCCTGTTCTGGTCGGTGCGGCGGGTGTCGCCGTTGTCCATGACTGTCGGCGCCTGTTCTGGTCGATGCGGCGGGTGTCATAGTTGTCCGTGACTGTCGGCGCCTGTTCCGGTCGACGTGGCGGTTTCGGCGTTGGAGTTGACTTTTCCCCTACGGTTTTTCGAGCACAACTAAAAAAGGAACGCTTGCAGTAACACCAGAATTTCAGTACCTGTACGTCTATCAATTTGGGATCTGTTGCGCAGATTTGAAGCCTTGATCTGCCGAGGTCAGTGACCTAGGCCAGGTCAAGTCAAAAAGTCAACTTCTAAAAAACTTCTCCCGCGCATAACTCTTTTGCGCGTTATTTACAATTGCTCAAACTTGCCGTAGCAACAGAACATGATAATACCTACAGTTTGATTTCAGCTTTTTCGAAAGAGGGGAGATCAGTGACCTGAGGTGATGTAAATGTTCGTTATTTTTGGTAAATAATGCAAGTTTGTACGTGTTTATGTGTAGTTTTGGTGGTTATATATGAAGAAAAGAGTACTAGCTCACATGCACAACCATCATGTGATCAGAGATCGCAGGGCATTGGCTTAGGTCATGATCTACCTTTATATGTGCCTTTTACAAAACGCATGCTGAGCTCAAAATAGGCATTGTACTGGGTAATTTTTGGCGCAGAATTTGAATATTCCACTGAGAACATGTTATACAATTACGGTGCATAATGGCGTCATAGTAGATCACGTGAGGACATGGGGTCATGCAAGGTCAATGACTTATATAGGCAGTAGCAGAGAGGATAGATGAACGGGTGCGGCGCGTGTTGCCACCTTATTAATGTGTTCGTAAAGCTGATGACACATAATTCTTGTAACAGCGTACCCATCTTCAATTTGTTACAAATGCAGTGCCAACGGTCGAAGGGACGGTGTGTAATTTAGATACCAGCTTCATTGCACTGGTCGCTTAGACCCGGTTAGCACTTTGATTTTTCATTCGGTTAGCTTATGGATTTGATCTCGGATGACCTCAGCTGACCTCCAGGTCAGCCCAAAATAATAGTTATGTGCCTGGGATGGTTTTGTTCGACAGCTGCTTCCAATGAAATAGTCAGTCAGAAACACGTTTTGAAAAAGTAGCGGCCTTCTAGGCCTCTGGTAGACCAATTTTAAACGGTGGCCTGATCTGACCTGACACTTGAGGGGGACAGAAGTGGTCGAAATGGACTCCTCACAGTCTAAACGCTTACTTCTGTGCCCGCAATATCTGTCTTGGCGTGCTAACATATGCTTTAACTTAATCTATCAGAACAACCGTTCTTGGCCTTTCGTAACCTTTGGTGGCTTCAGATTTGACCGAAGAATGAACATTTGGCATGCATTCTTAATAGTTTGGCGTGACCTTCACAACGACATGTTTGTTTTTCTCGTAAGCCGTGTGGAAATTCGGGATCCCAGGGAGCTCAGCTCCCCCCGCTCGTTGCCGGGCGCTGTTATCTCAGACCCTCAACCGGGCGCTGATTACAGCGAGTGGGCTGTAAGGTGAGGTGAGTGGGCTGCTGCCGATAGCTTAGGCTATTTGGAGCACACAACCAAACGCCTAATGGACACTCGTGGCCTGCTTTAGATACGCACCGCGAGTTCGCTTTACCTTGTCGCGCCGTGCTACGTGGCCTCTGGTATAGTCAGGAGCGTACACAGGGTCTGCATCAGGGCCTGAAATTCTTGATCGGGCGGCTTGAGTTTGTATGGGTGCCATTTAAAAATCGATGGGTTTGAGCATGGGGAGGGGTGGAAAATGGGTTCGCTCAGCACGCCAGGTGGTAATGATCCGTCAAGTCTGGCAGACTAGAAATGTGGTGTGAATATCATATTTTTTCGTCAAAAAGCCTTCTTAATTTGGTGGAAAGAACCGTGTTGAAATATTAGGAAGACTGACTGTGTTAAATTTCAACGCTAGTTGGCTCTGGAAAATAATCCACCGTTCGATTTTCATCAAATGCAGACAATACACAAAGATGGATAGTAGCTCTACCGAACGATCACTAAATGTTCAGTGTGATGTGGCTATTTCACAGCCTGGGCTGTGATGATAGAATGATCACTGTAAATTATTGCAAAAGCTCGCTTACTTAAAATAGGATCGCTATGGCTTGCTTCCCTTGAACTTAAGCTGCTTAACGGTCGCAAGATTTTTGTAATGGCACTTATTATGTATCGTATTTCACCCCAGTCCAACGTAACGTGGCGTATAAAACATATTCCAACAGCGTTTTTACGTTCCAACAGGTCTTGCGTTTTTACGCAACATCAAAGGCAATGTTACTGAGACAAATACATCCACAGCTAATTCGTTGGTCTTTCGCAAATTGACGCTTTTAAGGAATTATATATATATATATATATATATATATATATATATATATATATATATATCACGCCATTAATGTAATTAATTGTGAATATTATTCGTTTATCATCGCTGAGTCCTCATGTAGGATTGGAGACTCCCATCTGGTTATAGCTGTCCTGTTTGTTTTCGAGGTAGTTACTGGCCGATTCAGCCACTGATGCTGCGTTCCCAGATGCAGAGGTTTCATCAAACTTGTGTACCTACATGTACCCTTCTTCGAACATCCGAAGTGTGCTTGATTTTCAACCAGACCGGGGCTAAATAGCCCAAAGGCTAACTATTGTTCATCGGTGTATCAGGAACGGGTTAACTGTGTCTGCAAATGCGGACTACCGTGTGGTTGGCCCAGGCTCAATTTCCGACTGACGTTATGCGGCACTCTCCCTAGACCGGGAGCTACCTCGGACTTGGGCTTCAGGACGTCTTGGTCTGGGGGGTGCCTGTGCTTTGGTTGAGAGGAGAAGGGGCACCCTGTGTGCTCAGCACTCACTTTCCTCTAATTTCTCTCGGTTTCAGTTTTATCTTGTCCGTTGTGTGTGTGGGGGGGGGGGGGGAGGGGGCTCAGTTGAGAGAGCGTCTGCTGATCAGCTGCGTCGCGTGCCAGGCCCCTGGCTTGTTTGCTGTGTGTGTGGGGGGGGGGGGGGGGGGAGCTCAGCTGAAGAGAACGTCTGCTGATTAGCCGCTGCTTCGCGTGCCAGGCCCCGGGCTGGGCTCAAACACTGCTCCCGGGCAGGCGTCTTACTGTCCGCCGCTACGTTCCGCTTAAAAGAGTTGGAGCCTAAATGACCTTAGAGGTTGGCTCGTCGTCAAACCCTCAAAATCGTAATTTTGATATTGAGTTTCAGCATGCAACTTGAACCCGAAGAATGTTAAGTTGTAGCACTCAGTTCAAAATAATGGTAGGGTATTTATATTCAATTCGGATTATCGGAGCGATGCCGTGTTAATTTGAAAGTGAAAAAGTGAGGAATTTCTTCAACAACTTTTCAGCTAGCAGGAGTGGTCGGTGCTGGTACGTGTGTATCACTGAAATTGTCGGACATGTCTTTACGACATCGTCAGTATTGAATGCCTTATAGGAGTTTCCAATTTTGAAACGCCTTATGTCTGTTTTTCTCTCAACGGACCATGACAACGCGCCGTGTTCCCCCGGCTACCACGCCTTCCGCCTGCCGTTCGCCGGCTACCGGCGGTGTTGTGGTGCCGGCGTGTTGCCCTGGTCCCGTGCCGCAGTCGGGCCGCCGGCGCGCCGCCGAGCCCCGAGCGAGCGGCGCCGCCCCGGCCCCGTGGACGGGCAGCAGAGGACGGCCGCTTGGCCGGCGGCCACTAGCCGCCCTGCCAGGCCTGAGGCGACGGTCGCCGCGGGCGGGCCGCGGTGCCGCGGGACGGCGTGGCCGACCGGCGGTAATAATAGAGCGGTGGCAGCGCCCGGCCGGCGTCGCCTGCAGCCGTCCCACTCGTCACCTGGCACTGGATGTGATCGGGACAGGACGGCATTGTTGTCACGGCCGGGTGGGAGCGTCGGGCGCCCGCGGACAGCGGCAGTACCGGTCGCTAGGCCTCACGGGCGGGTGTCGGACCGCTGTTGCGTGCCGCCGCGGTACCGACCGACGGGGAATGGGCCACCTTTCGATGGGGAAGCGTAGGAGTGCTCGGCTCGGGCACGATATCAGGGATGAGATGGAAGCGGTGTGGCGGCCTCAGGCGTCGCAGCCGCCCAAAGCGGATGCGAATGCGGGTCGGCGACGGTCTCAGCGTCAATATCCGAGCCAAGATGACGGTTTTTAGGAATTCGGATTAAATGTCCAGGGAATGTCTAAAGTAAAATAGTGAATTCGCTTGGTACTGAGACAGATCTCCTTGACGAGGTATGCTGGTTACGGCTTGCCGACTTTCAAGCTGGCGTGCCGTTTTTGCGCGTTAATGAATTGTTTAGGTTATTTCGCTGGCGTATGCTGTGTCATTGCGTGCCAGACAAAACATGTTATCAGTCTCAAAACTATGTATGGATCGGTTTTGACCTTTACTGTCCAGTTTTAACATGTTGCCACTAAGTGGGGTTATCATCTGTTCGCCTCAGTTACCTGTCACGACCAGGGACAACGTTTGACGCACAAGATATGTGCAGAAAATGTTCCTTCATTTGTTACCGTTGTACCGCATGATAAACACGGCTTATTGCTGCTGGTGGCGGCGCTCTTGCCTTGCGAGAGCTAATCTCAGGTTAAAATCAAGGCAAACAGGGTTGACCCAGACTAGATGTGCCTGCTTGTTGATTGGTCACCGTACCGATATGTCTGTGAACATAGAATGTAGCTCAGGGTCTTCAGGTCCTATCCAACGGTCCATTCAACCACGCGTCTCGTCAAGGCGGCATGGCCCATGTTGTTTACGCCGACGCAAACTGATGCAGCACTGCTCTAGTCAGTTTGCTGAGAGTGGCTGTCCAGTGGCCTCCACCGGGAAATCACGCTCCGACGGCACTCCGCCGAGCAATGCTTTCTGAGCCAGCACACAGTGCGCTCGACAGTTTTGGGAGGGCAGTGGGGGGGAGGGGGAGGGGTGGGAGGGAAAGGGTCAATGACCTTGGTGTTATTTTTCGTTCGACGAGGTTTGTGCTTGTTTTGCGCACCAGTGTGCCCAATTTGACGGCGCTGTCAGCTCTTTTTATGTTTTCGGCGCTTGAGCGACCCCCTCCCCGCCTGCAAGGTCATAACCCCACGTGTCCGACGAGCGCGAACACCGGCGCCGCGCCGGCACGCTGGAAAAGCGTATCTACGTCATAACGACCCGGCTCGTGGCTTCGGCTGAGGTTTCCGCTGCGTTTAGATTGACAGTACTGGCTGTTCACCTGATACCGGTCGTGGCGATTACGGGCGATGTTGGTCGCCTTGTGGGAAGGGTCGCCACCGGCGCCGACCGCCGTCCGCGGCGTGTTGCTGTTGCAGCTGGAGGAGACCGACTCGCGGACGTCGGCCGGCGTCAACGGCAGTCCGGCCGCCAAGGACAGCCCGCCGAAGCCGAAGGCCAACGCCCAGGTCAGTGCGGGGGGGGGGGGAGTCACCACCGCTGCGGGGTTCAGTTCACGTCTGTTCGACAGTGGGCCCTCCGCTGGCGGTGGGTCCGCGCGTGGCCAGTGCCGCACGACGTGGTAAAGGAGAATGTGAAGGAGCACATGCCACTGCGGTGGCCGGCCGTGGCGTATGTTCCGCCTTGCGTGCAAACACGATGCTGGAGGCCGGCGGTGCGGAGCGGCCCGAATCTGTGTAAGTTTTGGGATTGTTATGACCGCCCCGATCGCGCGTGTCTCGCCGTGCCGTGCCGTGCTTGGTGTGCGACGCAGACTGGGTCCTCACGCTTGAGAACCCCGGGCTGGAACTGTACACACGTGTGTGCGCCTTGGCCAGAACGGCGCGAGCGCCCGTCCCCTGACCCGTCGTCTGCTGCTTCCAGCGCGCGTTGCCGGTGTTTGCACGCGTCAACCAGTCACGGATCCCGAACGTCTTCGACAAGACGGCGCTGACGCTGGAGGTGGGCGACACCATCAAGGTCATCAAGATGAACATCAACGGCCAGTGGGAGGGCGAGCTGAACGGCAAAGTCGGACACTTCCCCTTCACGCACGTCGACCTCGTGGACGCCGTGCCAGACAATGAGAAGCGCTGAGCACGGCTGGCGGACGACGCGAGAACTTGCACTTCGGCCTGCGGACGCTAGGTGGCGGTGGGCGGGTCCAGTATGGCACGGGTTGCCCACAGCTGGTGCCAGCGCTGTGCACCGTCAGGGTACGCTGGGCATTTGCGGGGTCGCCGAGCCGGCGCGCTGTGATACGCGACCCGCGACGGCCGGCCGGCGCGTGCAGCTGGCTCTGCCGCCGACCGACGTGGCCTGCAGCCGTTGCAGCCAAAGGGAATGACGATCACTTGTTTGTACATACGGCGCCTGCCGTCTGCGCCTTGTTAATGCGCAATGCCGATTCGGCGTGTATTCGGTCGTATAGTGTAGGGATATGATTAACACGGTGGAACACTGTCGCGGCCTCGCTGTGCACGGCGCTGGATGCTTGACGCTCCAGAATCTCTGATGCGCGGAGCGGAGCGGTGGCGCTGCCATTGTATGGCACGCCTCGGAGGTAGCGCCGCGGCGCATGGCTCTCCCGCCCGCGGCTCGTGGTGACTCAGTCTCAATACAAAATGACCGGCGCCCTCCGCCCAGCCGGCGTCTGAGCGCAGCCCCAACGTGGCAGGACCGCCGCTGGCGCCAGTGTTGCTGACGTCGGAGTGTTGACTCCGTTCTCGGTGTGGATTTCGACCTACGCTGCGCCCAATCGGAGCATGCGGCGCTCGGGCTGCTCCTGTGGTCTGCCCTCCCCCCTCCCCCCGCGGATCTGCGCTCTAGGCGTCAGCTCGCTGTCTTGTACACTGCCGGTTGGCGCCGGGCGGCGGAGGCACCAGACCGCGGCGGATACTTCACGAAACCTCCCCGACACCCGCTGAGGCCTCGCCACGACCTTGGGTCGCGGCGCCGCTGCACTGCGCAACCCTCGCCGGGAAGCGCGCGCGGCAGGCCAACCGCCGCCGGACGATCGTCACGATGCGGCGCGGCGGGCGGCGCGGGTGCCGTCATCACAGAGTCCGGGGGACCGGCGGCCCCCACCCCTCACGTGGTACCCCCGCGCTGGAAGCGTCGACTGCCGCGGTCCCGGCGGCCGGCCGGCGCCGGCGCCGCCGCCGCCTCCGGCTCGTCGTCGTACTCGTAATCGTAGTCGACGGTGCGGCGGCTGGATTGCCGGCGCGCGCCGAGCAGGCGACTGCGCGCAGACTCGCGCGGCTTGGTCGGCGCGGCGGCGCGCGCGCGCTCGAACAGGCTGGCGGCGGTGCGCCGGCCGGCCGATGAGAAGCGCCCGGTCGGCCGCTCGCGTTCGCGCTCGGCGATCACCTCGTTCTCGGCGATGGCCGCCTCCGGCAGCTGGACGTTGACGGGCGGCGGAGGCAGCGGAGCCTGCTCGCGGATTGGGCGGCCCGCCGGCCGCCGCCGGGTCGACCGGAGCGGCGCGCGCGCCTGGGGCAGAGCAGAGCTGGTCAGTCTCGGATGGTGAGTGGGGCTGCTGGACATATGAGAGGGACGGAGCGCACGGTCGGGCGTAGCTTGTGGCGGCTAGCGGCGCTCAGCCTCCTGGTTCGTCTCAAACTCGACCTGCCCGGCTTTTCACGGGCGTGTCAACACTGCAATACGTTGAACTGATCCGTGAGCAGAGTTATATATGGGCCAAATGAAAGCCGAAGAACCCCGAGGATACCGGCGTCCCAATACTGCCTAGCGTACCTGGGCCCGAGCCGTCACCGGGACCGGAGCAGAGTCATCTTCGAAGTCGTAGTCATACAGGGGCTCCTCGACAACCGGCACCTCCTCCGCCGCCGCCACCGCCTGGCCGTCATAGTCTGCGTACTGCGGCTGGGTCCGCGCGGGTCGCTTCCGGGGCCGCAGCCGGGACTTGGCGGCCGCTCGGTTGGCCCCCACCGGCCTACTCGCCTTCACCACCTCCCCGTAGTCGTAGTCATCTCCCTGCAACGGCGTCTTCGGCAGGGTGGACTGGACCGCCGCGTCGGCCGCTGCCGCCGCGCCCGCCCGCCCCGCGCCTCTGACGGCGGCGGCGCCGTAGTCGGGGAACGCCTGCGCGTCCGCTGCCGGGCGGCTCCTCCGCCGCGCCGCTGCGCCGCCGCCCTGCGCGCGCCTGCCCAGCCCGCCGGCCGGCTGCCGCCGTGCTTGTCCTACGCCGTCGTCCGGGTAGTCCGCCTCTGTCTGCGCCGGCCGTGCGCGCAGACGCTTTCGCTGTGCGGCGCCGGCGCGCGGCGCGCCGCGCGCGGCCGGCGCGCTCTCGTAATCCGGGTAGTCCTCCACCTGTGCCTGCTTGCGCTGCTCGGGCGCATTGATGACGCCCCGCGCGCGCGGCCGGTAGGTCGTAGTCGTAGTCGAGTGCCTCCAGGGCGGGACGGAGCCGCGGCCGGCCGGCGCCGTCGCCCTGGCGGCGGCGGCCGGGCCGACCGCGCCTCCTGCCGCCGCCGCCGCCACGCCGGCGGCCGCCCGGTCGGCGTCGCCGGCCGCCCGGCCGCCGCCGCCGCAGCGGTCGGCGCGTCGTCGTCGTCGTGGTCGTCGTCGTAGTCGTTGTCGTGGTCACGTCGTCGTAGTAGTAGTCGTCGTCATAGTAGTAGTCCAGATCGTCGTCGTAGTAGTACTGATCTTCCTCCTCTTCCGGCCGCCGCCGGAACGGCCGCTTCTTTTTTGGCGCCTCGGTCGTCGTGAACTTGTAGAGTGGCTCGTTACTGGAATGGACGGACAACGACATGTTCAGACGGGCAACTGGCCGTACCTGGCCAACATCGCAGGTACGCGGCCGGCGGCGCCGGGTCTCTTGCAAATCAAACAACTGTGTCCGCGGAACAGCTGGTGATAAGGGCGTCCAAGTGCTGCAAGAACCCCAAGGTAAACACTTGGTATAACACGCATGGCAAGAATTTGCTCAGCATGCGTCCATAAATCTCACTGCAGACATTGCCCCTGCACAGGAGCACCGAAGAGATGTGGTGTTGCACTCAAACTGACCCGCGCTAGCTACATCCCCGTTAATCATGAGCTGCAGTCTGGTGGAGTGATTCTCATTGAATTTGGATGTCTTAGACGTGGTGAGGCATGCAGCGCCCAAGCTAAGAGCCAGCACACCGAAAACGCAACTAAATCAAGTTATCTCGGAACTTTCACGACGCACATCATGGTCTGCTTTCCTGAATCCCTGCAGTGTCCAAAGCCGCATCAGCTTCTGCTGCCTCACCGGTACGTGTACGAGTCGGAGTTCTCGCAGTCCACCAGGTTGACGAACTGGCAGATAAAGGTGCGCATGTCGAAGGCGGTGTAGTTGGCGCAGACGAAGTCCTGTCGGATGCCGTACAGGCAGTGGTGGTAGACCTGCAACCAGCGGAGGCGAGGCTCAGTCGAGGGACGAGTCTCATCGCAGCTGACGCCAGCACGACTTCGGATTTGTTGGACCAGTGACGTCATAGTGACATCGTAACAGCACCCGGCGGTAGAGGCACTGCTGCAGGAGAGAAGTGCTCTCTGTTGATCTGACTGTCGCAGTAGTACTGACCGTCGTGATAGTACTGAGTGTTGCAGCGGCACTGATCGTCACAGTAATACTGACTGTTGCAGAAGCACTGATCGTCGCGGTAGTGCTGACTGTCGCAGTAGTACTTATTGTGGTAGCGCTGATCGTCGCGGATAGTGCTGACTGTCGCAGTAGTACTTATTGTGGTAGCGCTGATCGTCGCGGTAGTGCTAGCTGTCGTAGTAGCGCTCATTGTCGCGGTTGTACTGACTGTGGCAGTAGCGCTGATCGTCGCAATAGTATTGACTGTCGTAATTGTGCTGATTGTCGCGGCAGGTCTGATGGCCGCCGCAGTGCTGATCGTCGCAGCAGTGGTGATCGTCGCAGTAGTACTGCTCGTCGCGGTAGATATGATGGTCGCAGTAGCGCTGAGTGTCGCGGTAGTACTGATCGTCGCAGTAGCACTGACTGTCACAGTAGTACTAATCGTTGCTGTAGTGTTCGTGGCTGCGCCGGTCGTCGCGCTCGGGGCGCGGGGCGGCCTTGGCGGATGCGACACTCAGTGTGCGACTAAGGAACAGTCCAGGTTTACACTGAAGTAGCAGGCAGGCTTTGAAGGAGAGCTTGATCTTTAAGCCGGAAATGTAGCTTCACTTATGAGGCTGATAAGGTGTGCTCGATTTGGGCTGCAGAGTCAGTATTCTCTAAATCGTCTCCAAGTGGTCAGATTGCCCAATTAAAACAGGAATTTTGCGGAATTCGTACATCGGATTGTTTATCACTGAGAGCGGTTCCTCAGCATTTCGCTTGGTTACATCCTCGTGCAGTCGAAATAGTTAGCAAGCAAGCTTTGTGACTAAATCGGTTTTTCCGTCAGTGGTATAAGAGCCTACGAGGTACACGAATCGCTTTAGATTCGCTGCATTCTTTTCAAAGTAACTTACCGAAACACCATGGACTAAGAATTTGGGGCAAGAGATTACGCCAGTCGGACACGTCTACCTGACATAAGCAGCCCAAAAGCAGATGGCAGTGTTTTTCGGCTACTTGAAATGAGCCGTCCAGAGCTGTTCTGTGATTCGTTACCAGCCAGCTCATTGGTGGAGGTTGCCAAAGTTGAACTGAGTCATTGCCTGTACAGTGCAAACACCTCACATTCGAAATTGAGTCGAAATGATCAGCTCGCTGTGTGCATTAAGCGAATTGTTTTGATTATGCCGCTTCCACAAATCAATGCCCCAATCAGCAAATCAATTTGATTTTGCCACATTTGATGGCGACACATCTACAAAGCATGCATGCTTTGAGTGACCCAGGTGCATTTTCCAGTTCCACATACGGTAATGACTACTCTTGCGCAACGCACATTCATCGCAGACGGTTTAGTGATATACGGCAAAAGCGGTATTCGTCCACAACAAAACATCTACAAAAGCCGTGCCCCAGCAGCGTAAAGGCTGCGTTTGGTGCCGACACGGTCCTGAACTGGGAGAGGGTCTTGCGTCTGGCCGGAATGGTTTGCCGGGAGGTGAAAGAAATGCGCGGAGCCTTGGGTAGTCCAACGCGGCACGCGGTGGATTATGGAGATGCTGCCGGGTTCGGTCCGTGACTGATACGCGCTGGGGGCCGCGCGCTGTTCGACGCAGCGTCTGTATTCATGAGCGGTATTGTTTCCACGATTGCCTCGCACCAATCTGCATCTGCTGCGTCGTCGGCACGTGTCGACAGGTGTCGCGATGGCATCTGCGTCATTGGAGCTGATGCATCATGGTGTCGGTGGGCGGGGGGAGGAGGGAGGAGGGGGGGGGGGGGGTGCTCCGGAGGAACGGAGCTCGTCTCTGATGACGGGTGTTCCCCGGGCCCGAGGAGGGCCGGATCTCGGGACCGTGCGTAGTAGACCCCGCATGTCATGGATCCTGGAGCAGGGGCTGTGTGAGCTCCTGCTTACGAAAGGAGGGACCTAGCACAAGACAGAGCGACGAAAACTAAGCATAGATAAGGAAATGAAATGGGTGGTGGCACAGCGTCAGGCC